>NW_022280063.1:497209-510079 GCF_004355925.1 Anarrhichthys ocellatus | reverse complement strand
TGTGTGTGTGTGTGTGTGTGTGTGTGTGTGTGTGTGTGTGTGTGTGTGTTTGCAAGTCAGAAATACACAGGAGACTTCGCAGCATCACCAGATCAGGATGCAGTTCACATTCCACCAGACGGGTTTTGTTGTGAATGTGGTTACGCAACACCCGTGGGCTTTGCCCTCTGGATGATAACCTGCTGTATCCTGTCTTAACCCTTTCTGTGCTGTCAGCGCTCTCCTCCATGCTCAGAACATCATTCATCACCTTAATAAACTCAACCCTCCCTCTACCCTCACATAGAACTCTACAATTAGTCTATGGTTCCTATCCATATTTAAATAAGACCTCCAGTAGGCATGGCTGTAGTCAGTGTATTGTGACGTTAAATGAATGGTCTCACTTCCCAACCAGATCTCATGCGAAGGCGTCTAAATAGCAAGACATTGCAGCGTGTCATTCTTGCGAATTCTTGGCTTTTCACGAGACATTTTACAGTGACGGCCACAGTTAGGTTCAGGTAACAAAACCACTTAGTTAGGTTTAGGAAAGTCATCCCCCTGACTTTATTATTATTATTATTGTGTTATTGTTATAGTGTTATTAGTAGTCTATTAAAACAATGATATGACTTATGGTATTTGTTCTTGTATGTACTTTTATCTTTTATGTTCTCATAGCTCAGACACACACACACACACACAAACATAACTCTGTTCTCCCATCTCCTGACTTTATGTTTTTAACTGGCCTGTATTCACTGTTCATGTCGTTCTTTTGTTGTCCTGTTTATGTATTGTCTTTTGTATATAGTTAAATATACAATAATCAAAAAAAAATTCAGCAACAACGAAACAGGAAAACATTTCACAAACCTCACTAACTTAAAAAAAAAAAGTACTACTTTGAGACACCGATTAACTTAACTTAAAAAAAAAAAACACACAACACTTTGGGACCCCGGTATCGACACCGGTCTCCTGATTGCAAGTCCTGTGTTTGTTTGACTTGTTGGATCTGAAAAGTACGTTCGTCACATAGAGAGTGAAAGCTCACCACAACACAGGATGAAGAGAGTTGTTTAAACCCAACTGTGACTCATTGTCCACAAACCACACGTGTAATCTGGCGGTTGCGGTTGCGTGTCCAGCTATTTGAAGTTAATCCGTGTCGCTTAAGACATTCAGATGCAGAATGTAACTCAATAATTGAATGAACTAACCTTCCCATGAAAATGATCCGAAACCAACCTGCTTGTTTGTGAATTTGGCAGAATGAAAACACCACTGTTACTCCCGCACTCATCTTCTTCCAGTGTTTCAATTTTTCATGATGCCGTCTTTCTTCTCTGCTCTCTTTCTCGCGTCACTAGATTCCTTCCTCTCTCTCCCTCCTCTTCGCTTCTTCACCTCTGCAACTGTGCAACACACCCTCACCTTTCCCCAACCCCTTTCTCTCCCTGTGTTTTTCCCCGCTCTATTTTCCTTTTGTGAGGATTAGCCGCACCGTTCTGTACAGTGGGGTAAATTCCAGGAATACGGCTACCGTTAATAACTTGCTATCTGTGTGGGAAAAAGCCTTGGCAGCAGCAATCTGCAGAGATTTTGAGCCAAAGCAGTCAGCCGTGGGTCGCATAGTATTCACTGGAAAACTCTTAAAGAGTGCTTGGATTAGCCTGGTTTGCCTGACCAAAGAGAACCAAAACAGACTTTAGCAATTTGGCGATTGTGAGGAATAAAATGGAAAGCCTATTATAAAAAGTTCCCAGTGCATCCGGCCAACAAATAGTCCGGCACCCTGTAGAACAACAACGAGACATTGTTACCAGAGATGGGCAGTATTTCTATTACTTGTATTTGAAATACGTATTTCAATTACTTTTGAGTATTTTGTAATTTGTATTTGATAGGGCCGATAAAAATCGAACGTAATTTGTAACAAAATACTTTAGAGTGGAGTAATTTTGTATTTTAAATACTCAAAATACTTTCTCCACAAATCAAAAAACAGTTCCCGAGTTCAGTCTTCAGATCTTCAAGTTCAGCGGATTGTCTGTCAAGTTAAATATTTTATCTGAGTGTGACAGATGTCAACTAGCTTGATGTATAATTTATGTCTGGGTCTGGCTACATAGCCTATTGTATATACATGGTGATGGTTGTAATATCAAGCTCGATGCTAACATGCTAATGACACTAGCATGCTGTCTAGGCTAGTGCATAGCCAGTGTTTAACAAGTTAACTTATCAGTTAGTAGCTAGCTATATAGGAAGAGGGAGATTGGGAGCTTGTATGTTCATGATAACCTTATCAAGAGACGTCTGACCATCTAATCTTGCACTGTATTACAAGTTATGATGTATCTTCTCAATGTGAATGTCATAATGCCATATCAATTACTGGCAGATAATATAGTTCACAGTTGGACATCTACTGTCATAGCCTGGCTATTTGTTCAAAAAAACAAAAAAACTTTAAATATCCAATTTATTTTATTTAAAAGGAATATTATGAAAGTATTCTTAGTTTTGTTATTTCATACATTCTACAGTTGGCCAGGTGAACAACATGTCTCAGCAAGATGATGTTCAAGAAGGACCATCAACAAGCACAGATGTCCTTCGTTACACTGACATTCTGTGACTGTTCTTCCTTTTTGTGGGCTTCACCAGAGCTTTGTGTACATTATATATAATTATATTATATTATATAGCCCAAACCTGAATGCTCTGCTATACCAAATTGTGAGAAAACGGAAAATCCAGAAAAAAGTATTTCCTATATTTTAAATACAAAATACATGTATTGTATTTTGTTACATTTTCTGGCACCAGTATTTTGTATTTTATTTTGATACATTTATTTGAGGGATATTTTGTATTTTGTATCAAAATACATTTTGATGTATCTTTGCCCATCTCTGGTTGTTACGCTAAATGAGACAACGCGTCCCTCAGTGGGCTTTATAGGTGCTGGTAGTCCGATTTTTGTTGCCTCCAGACAGAGCCAGGTTAGCCGTTTCCCCTCATCTTTTATGCTAAACTAAGCTAACCAGCTGCTGGCTGTAGCTTCATATTTACCATGATACATGGGAGAGGTATCAATCTTCTCATCTAACTCCCGTATTCCACAAAATGTCAAGCTATTCCTTTAACGGGAAAGCAACAAATAGCGCCTTCTGTATTCTATCATCTAAAATAATGGCCACTCTGACCTTTTCCATCCTTCAAAAAAAAACACAAATGTGCCCTTTAGATTTTTTTTCTTTCCTTTTTTTGGCACTGACAGAAATTTGATGTAATCTGCTGCACCCAAAATAATGCTCAAAGCAAAAGATGCCATTGCAGTGAATGCTGTGCACGTGAAAATCATGAGGTGATAACCCCGTCACGGTGAAGAAGCCGAAGGACTCTGGTTAACATGCTGTTATGTAACACAGAATGAATTTCCATAACAGCTCAGTGGAGCTCTCTCTGGATGAGAGCATCAGCTGAATGCTCAGAAATGTCACCACAGCTGAACAACTTTGCTAAATAATATGGATTAACACCAGGAAATGGGTTTTAGCATGTGTGTGTGTGTGTGTGTGTGTGTGTGTGTGTGTGTGTGTGTTTGTTGTTGGACTGGTGTTATGTCTGTGCGATGTGTCTGGTTCGACATTATTCTGCTCAGTCTGCTGGTTAGAGCTGATGGCCTCATCCGGCATCTGTCAAAGGGGCACACATGGCAGATCACCTAAACACAACAACACACACACACACACACACACACACACTTAGCAAAACACAGACTCATAAATCACGTATTGTTCTGACAGCAAACGGGTTTCAATGTGCCAATAAGCATTAGGGTGTTTCTGATGGTCTAGTCATGGGACTTTCCAGGATCCTATCAGCTTTCAGTGTACAACACACACCCACACCCACCCACCCACCCACACACACACACACACACACACACACACACACACAGCAGTTTAACATCACACCCCAAGGCCTCAAGGAAGGAGGATGTAAATAATGCGAAGAAAACACTGCAGTGACGGTAATAACCAGTCACTGACAATACGTTTTTTTAAAGCTGTTTACATTTACTTGCCAACCTCCGATCTTACAAATAAATGATGTCCTTCATTCCCAGAACCCACAGTGTTCTGGGAATGAAGAACACTGCTTTTTTATGGATGATAAAAGTATATTAAAAAGATACATTCTTTTAAAGTGTATAAAGTCTATATTTCCATCAATTACAGTGTAAACAGTCTGTCTGTATACTTTCACAAACATGTCTGTTTTTCTTTGTTATACTATATATTCAGTATGGGGTAGGATTCAGTTCACCTCCTGCCGGGTAAATGGCAGCTCCTCTGGCTCTCAAGAGTGTCAGAGATCAGAGCCGGCTGTTTGATTTGGTGCGTCTTACTGGAAGGCGCTGTGTGGCAAGGTGGCAAAGATGGCAACATGGTGATAAAAAACACGTTCTGGTGCGAGAGGGCAGCCGTCCCAGCCAAAGCCACACAACCCAACACAGAGGGGTGGTCTTGATTCTGACCTCTCAGGAGTGTAACAGTGCAGCAGGTCATGGGTGTGCCAAAACAGCTAAAATACAAATCTCCAACCTTCCTCAAAGGTAACACGTCTATCTCAGTAAAAAACAAAGCTCTGACCGACCTTCTCTTCTTTCATCAGCTCTGTGCTCGTCTCCCATTGTGTTGGAAAATAAAGCAAAGTTGTTTAACTTAAACCAAGTTTTTATAAATCATTGCCTCTCATCTATTCGCTCCAGTTGTTTAGTTTCCCCATCTGAGCATATCACACCCTTTTCCAAGAATATGCAGAACGTTTGCTGTGTTTGCAAACACTGACCTCCAACCCTGCAGTTTCATATTTCCGCATGGTCCTGATTGAGCACATCCCATTCCTCTGTGTGTTCACGGAGTGGCATTCATCATTTACCCTCGATTGTCTTGAAGATAAAAAGTATTGAATTGGCTAATGTAAAACGTGACCTTTAATTTAATGGAGAGTTGAAGTTCTCTTTCTGTGGACCACCACGGGACCTTCATTCGGATTTAAAGAATGTACCGCAGTCAACGGTAAGAGACGCATCATGTTTGGATAATTTTCCAAGTCAAGAAAGTTGTGTTTTGTCGAGAAACTGATGTAAAATACAATGCCTTTGGATGTCAATATGTTATTTCCACCTGTTTTTGTCATGAATACTTTCACACCACAAATGTTACGCAGAAAAAAAGCAACAAAATGTATTTTGTTTTTTCACACAGAATAAATACATCAACTAATCATGTCGTGCAGAACGGGTTGAGTTACGCCCATCTCACAACAACATGGAAGCTCAGTAGTCCGAATCAAGACGACAAACTTTTTTGCTCCTTTTACCGACTAAAGGCCGTGCATACCAGAGCCACTCCTTTTGTTCTTACCTTTCACAATAAAAAGGCTTTTTTTTATTTCGCATTTACGTGTCGTTTATTCATCATCATTGTGTAGCGGTCTTAAGACTGTGAAAATATGTAATTAGATGAAGATATCGTTATTTTTGTGCTTGAAACATGGCTAAGTTACATGTCCTGCTAGCTATTGGTTTATTTCTAATCACCACTTTATGGAGCTCACTTCAAGCAATTTACAACACTGACTGTTATCCTAATGTTATCAGTTAAAGTGATGGCATCCCTGTGATCACTTCCTGAAGATAAGATAAGATCCATGGTGTCAAAAGACTTGTCTTTTAGTCATCGTGTTTTTTTTCATAGAACATGTAAATCCCAGTGACATGCCAAACAAATGAGACATCTTGTGGTGGAAATTATTCCTGTTTTCTGAACAGATTGTACAGTTCAAAGGTCCCTGCTGGAGGAATTAGGAAACGCTGTGATTCCCAGCATGAATGTGCAAAAATATAACCTGATTAAATATTGTGTTGTAAGTCACTTATTTCCTTATTCTTTATTCAGCAACAATCAATATTTGAAAGATGTTTGATGTTGTGTTCTTCATTGCACTGTTGTTTTGTCTGAGAGTTTCTACATGTTGGTTCGCTGATGAATTTATTTCCCAAGAATTGAGATGTTCCCAATCACCAGGGCTGCAGTCCATCGATATGTAAAGACACAAAACACCAGTTGAAGAGCCAAATAAAGAAGAACGCACTCTGTTTGGGCCACTTCTATTTTATCATGCGTGGCGTTTAAATATGCACGTCAAATGCCAAACTTCAAATGGTAGCATTCTGCTCACACATTTTCCCCCAAGGTGTGTGGGTGGAGTTGAGCAAACAAGGCTTGGTTCAAATAGTGTCAGACACATTTGTAATCTAAATCACAGACCTTCCTGATGCCCAATGTGGCAACACCGCCCAGTCTGTGCAAAGGTACAACAAACACACACGTGGGAAAATAGTATCTTAACCAGGATCTGTGTTCCCAGTAGACTGCGTTGCTGCTGTTAATGCAGTTTTCCTTCATTTAAAAAGCTAAATCTACAGCTGATTAAGTATTGTACTTCAGTAAGAGTTGTACTTGAGTATTTCCATACTCCGGACAAATTCACTTCCAGTTAAGTCATTGTGTTTTTGCTAAATCAAACATTATCGGTATCCTGTCTCTTAATGCGACACATACTAATGAAGTAATCAGAAATATTTAACATCAGCGCTTTTCTGGAGCTTTTCAGCTATATCACACACGTCCTCAGCAGATAAAAAAGGCAAAATTTGTATTCCTGAGTTTTAAGAGTTTAGATTTTATGCATTCTTTTGGAAAACTGTATTTGATTTGATATTTATGTAGTGATCTAAATATGTAAATTACACATGTGCTCTTTCTGTCAATTTTACTTTATGAAGATATTCCCATCTTCTAGAATGTTGAGTTTTCGTTCTCCAGACATTGTTGGATATTTTAGAAATGTTTGGCGACAGAGACCATATTAAATAACCTTGAGGCGAAGACAATATCTTTGAACATTCCATGAAGGGAGACGGATTTGGTAGAATGTACAGTTGTCATTTAAAAAGGCTTAGTCTTGTTATTTTTATGAAAGAGACAGTCACAGCCAGCAGGAAATATGTAAGTTAATGTACAAGCTGGGTCAAGAGACTCAGACAGGGTCAGTATGGCGTTCATAATGTAAATCCACGGAGCGACACAGCCTCGGACGGTACATTATTGAAACAAAAATCCTTCAGGTGATTCAGTGTTCTGATAACCAGGCATGACTCGGCACAATCTGCTGAGCTGATGTGAAGAAAAAAAAAGATAGTTGAGGGTGGAGACCGGAGAACAATGGGTGCCAGTGTGTGTTCATGTGTTGTGTTGTCTTCAAAGGTCACAGACAAAGAAGAGCTTTTATTTTGGTGACACATTAAGTGCTCTGTGCTGTAGCGTTTCTGCAGCATCTTCACAAGTATCCCATAATGCGCCGTGTGCCAGGGCACATGTGCAACTGGGTGTTTGATAAAAGGTGGCTCAGCAAAAACAGGTCCCATAGTGAAAAAGCCTGTCTTGAATTAAGCTTTACAAATTCATATGGTTTGGAGCTAATGTGAGCCGCCTTGACTTTGAAACAGAGATTTGAGACGTCAAGCACCGATCACATGAATTTACATTGACAACAGACATGTTAAGACAAGGCTGCAATGTTCAAGGCTACACAGCAACACACATCAAACACAATATGGAGAGTTTCACAATAAAGTACAGCGATGAAAAGAATGAAAAACACAACAATGAAAGCAAAAGGTAACATTTGGCAGCATGTGTGATTAGAAAAGCAGTGAGGTGTGTGTGTGTGTTTCATTTTTCTAAGTGGCATTTAAAGGGAGAGCAAATGGTTAAAATGATCTACAACTTTGTGTCAAAGGGTGTTTATTAGCTTTATTCTAACTTCAGTGCATTCAAAAGTGCATAGTGTTGACTACAATTCTGAAGGAGACACGAGCTCAGATTTTCAGTTTGCAGTAAGTGCAGCCCGTGACAAAATGTGACAGACTTGGCAAAAAACGGAAAGATCTCAGTGCACGTTGCTGGTATAGTGTTACAAGTTAGGAGGAAGAGAATTTCCTTAAAATAAGCCCAACTCACTGCTTTTAGCTTTGTAATAACTGGATAAGACAATAGACCAGACAAACCAGACGATCCTTTTGCCAGGTTCAGATTGCAATGTGAGGTGAGTTACTGAAGGAGGAAGACGACGCACGGCGTGGGCCGAATGCCTATAATGCACCGAATGCCTATAATGCACTGAATGCCTATAATGCACCGGTGCAGCTCGTTGGCCTCACCTTGCTGGGTGTGGCTGCGCTCTAAGGGGAGGTTCCTGTTCAACGTTCTTTGTGATCAGTGTCAGTGGAGGACAGTTCTTCCATTTTACACAAAGGGGGGAAACTTTTGTTTGCGTGCGAAAGACTTTGTTAATTATATGATGAGCATTATCCATTCCACAAATAGCAACAGCATGTATTCAGTACTGGATAATGACATTAGGAGGGTCAGAAGGGTTAAAACACAGGGTAAAAAAAGTTTATCTTTCAGTAAAATACCGTTCTCTTGAGTCTGACTCATTCTGTTCATGCTGTTATGTAAACAAAGGAATGCTTAAACCCAGTGAGCCTCTTGAGTATTTGCAGCATTTTTGCCCGGAGGCCTGTATGGGTGCAAACAGAGGCGTTCCATAAATGAATTATGCTCGTCGCACCGAGATAGTCATTCACTTAACACAAGATAATAAAGTGATAGAAATGATAAGCCGCTCTGTTAAACACAGAAATGTGGCACAAACATGTGAGATAAGGAAGCTTTATCTCCATCATGGTGCGGAGTAACAGGATGCATCCCTCGGTTAGTTTTATGCAACAACAAGTTATTTGAAGTAACGCAACACAGATGACAGAAACGCTTCCAGCAGCCCCGATGAAACGCATATACTGTAAGTTTAAGACAGGAAAAGTAAATGGTCTTCTGGCTCCATCAATAAATAGAGCTGTCAATAAAGACCAGTCGGATTCACTGGTGCAGCCATGTGACTGTTGGTGCTTTTAGAATCTGTGTCTACTTGAGATGAAGCGAGCACAGCGACAAATCCAGTTCTGAAAGACCAGCTGCACAATGTTGCATATTTGAGCGAAACTGCCCTTAAAGTTGATTTGCATACATTTGTAAAAATGTAGTAATTAGTACATCAAACTAATGTCTCAGTGCCATGCAGACCTGTAGGGTTCTTTATTTAAATGGCAACAATTGGACAACGTATAACTTTAGCTCCTCCCTTGCACAGCTGAATTCACTGAGCACATCCTCACCAAATAATTAGAATATGGGGCATGAAGATAGAAATGTTTTTCACCCCTAGGCTGACCGGTGTGGGTGGAGTGAGGGGTCGATGAAGCAGGTAGGTCCAGGTTTTGACGACTTTGTGTCAGATTCTCTAACTTGGCACTCCTGTAGCATCCTGTATGTTACATAACTGTGCCACGGACTGCAGAGCAGCACCTGGTAACCCGGCTTTACATTCTCACTCCCCCAGAAACTCAAATCAGCACTTTGGCCCACTGCTGAAAATCCAGTAAAAGTTAAAATGACAAGAAAAAAACATGGCAAAGCCAAGCTTACGGTATGAGGGAGTCTGGAATAGATCATCACTTTGTGCAACGGGGATCTGAACGTTGACTTTTTGTATCTAACGTTATGGTAACAGCTGCTTGGTCTTATAGAAATTCATGAAATGACCCAACCTCTAACCAGCGCATCAAATTGCACAATGTGTCATTTTACACTAACTGCCATTAGGTTTACGTGTTTCTGTGATATATCACGTTGCTGATATGCCAGCTAACCTAACCTGGCATGTAGGTTCTGTGAGATCTGCTGCAGGTGTTGATGCTTTTACACTTTTTTTTTTTTTCTTCTTTTCCATTGCAACATAACTGCAGGTAGACATGCTGTAAGGGTCTGCACAGTCACGGGTGGATAGTGTTCTGTTCTGTGCCACACAGGACAGAATGCTGTCCAGCATTTATCTGAGACACAGCAATCATTTACAGAGCTTTCCAGTCATAACTCAGGCATGATTTGGTTAATGTTTTGGAAACAGGAAGCACCCAACCATGTGGGAGTCAGAAGATTTGAATGAACTGCTTGTCACTGCTGGTTAGAAAATCTTAAAAAGCTTGACTCAACATTAATCAGCATACCATATCATTAATATTTTAGTTATCAACGAGCAATAAGAGAACAGTGTTTGACTGTATATGAAGCAATTAGTCTTGTCTCCATCAGGATCTTTCTGCTTCAAAATACTACTAGCTACCGTTCAAGAGCGGTTTTCTACCACGTGGGTAGAGATTAGAAATGACCGATGAACACTGAAGACTTTCTCAGCGATCAGCCATCCATAACAGTACTGCAACTTCATCATCAGCCATGTTAGCTATCGCCGCTCATGCAAACAACCCAGTTCTTCCTCTTCTTTGTTTGGGACTTAGTGATGCGGGGAGTTACATCGGGAAAATGTGTTCTCCTGTGCTTTACAGTTTCAATGATAGATAAACAAAAACAAAACATGGACGGCAACATGAGAGTCTTTGTTAAGCTGCATAAATGCACACCAGAGCTTGTAATTGCTGGTGTCAACAACTAGCATTACTTTATCTGTATGCTAACGGATTTTAAAAGAATCCATGCTGAGAATCAGATTTAGAACTGCTTTCAGAAGCATGTGATCTGCTTAACAGTAATGTTTTATACCTGGGCGGCCATCTTCATTTGATGTCAGTTAATGTCAGTTAATGTCAAGTGGGAATTTGGAATGCACTCGCTCTGTTTCTGACCCTTAGATTCAAAACAGACCTTTATTAATGTGTATGGAAGACATTACATGACATATTTACAGTGTAACTTTACACTAACATGTTTCTAGTCACTCAACATAACAGTCCTGTAGATGGAGGAGCGCAGGTTAGCATACACACTACAAATCAATTAGTCATGTGTGCTGTGTCACACTGCTCTGCCAAATACCTGCACTCATATTAACACACGCACGACAAACTGTGTTGACTCGCCACAGTCAAAAAGTCATTTCCAAGAATAGCTCTGCTGCACTAAAATGATACAACTTATTCAGACGTCTGGGTCTTCACAACCAAAGAAGTGGTGTTATGTCTCAAGACGTCAATAATCTTTCTAACGTGTTTCATGTTGGCTTTTTTGCTGAAGTAAATACTTTTGTTTTTCGTGTTACATTTCTCCGCTTAAATGCAACTGTTTTTAAAAGGAGATACATGAATTAACATAAATTTAAAAAAGTGAGATGATTAGCTTAGCATTAGCTTAAGACTTGGGGAAGGAGGAAGCAGCTAGCCTGGCTCGGCTAAGACATGCGGTATTTACAACACATAACTGCTCGTTGTTTTTACACTTTTTGGTACAGTTTAAACTGACAAGATGTAACGTGCTAATTAATAAGCTTATAAACATATTACATTGTTGTATTGGTTATGTTGTTGTATGCAGAGACACACAGACTGGCTAGGAAGTCAGAGGTTATCATGTACTGACCCGAATTTCTTCCTCATTCAGCAGCTATTTGAAAAATGTATCTCCAAGCTACATAGTATTTTTTTAAGGGGTGGGAAATTACACATTAGACACTTGAGTCATTTTGTAAAAGCAGGTGGCCCTTTTTTCTTTGTTTACATTTTTCATCTCACATTGATCGACTTGAATAGGAGTTTTGTCAGAGTTTCATGACAAAATCTAAGCTATGATAAATAATGTGACAATATTACAAGCTCATCTCATTTGTTTTAGGAACTACAAAATCATCATTGAGGGAGTGTATTTCATATTTTCTTTCAATCTTCTTCTTAACTAAGACTGAAGTAATCAACACCCTAAACAATATATCATCTTAATATTACACCGCTACATGTCAGCATGTTAGAGCTCATGGCTGTAGACTCTCCCGCATGTACAAATACATAACCCTGCATTGTAGAAGACCTAAACACAACAATGCAAAACAGTAACTTGATGATTATCAACGTGATCTCACAGAAATACGCAAAACAACCACGACCTTTTAACAGCGCGCTATGTTGCACTTAATGTGTGAATATCACGTGTCCGTTCCACAGAAACAATGTATTGCAGGTGTAGGCAAAACGAATGTTGGGTTTATGCAAATAAATTTAAAAAAACACTTAGTTAGGTACAGGAAAAAAACGTCAGAAACATAACTTCAAAATAACATCTCGAATACCGGTGTCATGGTTGAAAGTGCTGTGTTTGTTTGACCCGTCCACCTCCAGTCCCGCCCACCCTGTGTATCCTTGTTTGATACTACTCTGTTTAATACTACACTGTTTAATACTACACTGTTTAATACTACGTCACTAGCTCTGTTTGTTGCATAGTCATGGGGATTCGTTTCATTTGTGCGTCCACTATGAAAAAGGACGGTAATTGACTTTTTATGTGGGTTAAATCCTGACATAAATATGAGCAGTCGGGCGAAACATCACAAATGAGAAGAACTGCAAAGTTAATGAAGGATAACGACAAATTCTTATACATAAAACACTGGAATAACCACGAAAACAGAACTCAACTACGGCAACCACCCCCCGATGGATCCACTATCCAATAGATTTGAAATCCTCTTTTAATTATTATCTTTACAGCCCGAGTCTCTTCTCTTCGATTATTTTGACTCTGATGAAGGCTATACGTGTTTCGACAAAGTAGAGTCAAAATGTTCCCGTGGAAGGAAAGGCTTTTCAGAAACACACAGAAGCTCTGGGGCAAAGCCGTGTCCAGTTTGTGTGTGTGTGTGTGTGTGTGTGTGTGTGTGTGTGTGTGTGTGTGT
>NW_022280063.1:484195-497199 GCF_004355925.1 Anarrhichthys ocellatus | reverse complement strand
TGTGTGTGTGTGTGTGTGTGTGTGTGTGTGTGTGTGTGTGTGTGTGTATCCTCCTAATCCTCTCAATCACTGCAGCTCCACTAATTCCTGTGCCACAGCGGTGCCCTGACCTTACCCTTCACTGTGAACCGAATGGCCTCCCTCTGCCCTTATTTCACTTTTTTCCTCCCCGCTGGTGTGAGACGACTGGTTTCATGTTATAAGAGCTACACTATCACGCACAAATACACAAACGCACGAGTACTGCACCACAAAGCCAAACAGCTGGAGCTGTGAGAGTAGTGAAACTGAGATAACTGTCTTCACAGACTAGCCAGGGGGTCAGGTATAATCTAAACACAAACCAATTTAAAAGGGAGATAGGTGTCTTTGTCTCTTTTTTTAAATTAAAAGGCTGAAATAAATGGTCAGCTTTCTGTGTAGGATTTTTTCCACAGAACACACGGCTCCTTCTTATGTTACTAGCTACCACAAGCTAACAGTCAAGTGTGTTATAAGATAGTGAAGCAATAAGATCATATTTATACACATCCCCAAGTTCAAAAATTGTCATTAAAAAACATGTTGATGTTTAAAAGGACGAAAAGAGCAGACAGTGTTGTAACAGATGGCTTCAAAAAAAGTTGTGTACCTTATTAACTACCATTTATAATATAACATTATATTATTTATGTCTGCAAAATTGTGTAAATTGCATTTTTAGTAAAGAAATGTTTGATTGTTGTCGCGTGACCTCTGACACATTTCTTTTCCCCTCTCTATCTGTCAAGTTTCATTCTCTCAGTGTAAAGGTGCACATCCCACAGCGGTCCAGCGGAGACGAACAGGGAGTCAGCGGGTTCACGGCACTAACCGAGATCCATCCTGGATGGAAAGTTTTTGGAGAGCGAGACGAGTGGCCTCCCCTCCCCTCTGGGGCCCCTAAGGCTAACGTGATCCCCCCATTTGTGCTCCTATCATAAAGAATGCGCCTGCTAAACCACTTTCCCACCACTAAGAGGATTACTAAGGTAATGCTCCTAAATCAAGAGATGCTCTGGCACATGTAGACATTGGGAAGCTCAATTTAATAACTTGCGTCGTTTGCTGGAGTGACATTTTACGCTCTGGGTCAAACTGTGCGCCTTACATGGACGTTTGGCTCAGAGATGCTAGCTAGCTAGTCATCGAGGCAGGTTTTGAATCAAACGAGAGGGAAACATCTAAATTGGTGGTGATAACTCCTTTGGAATGTTTGGAATTCAGTTGTGCTCTTTGTCTCTATTGTTGTCGTGGGAAGCGAATGGACAGCCATGTGCCTCCTGTGATACACATGGAGACACCAGCCACCAGTAACAAGGACGTGATCCCCCACTGGCTTCCCGCCTCTGAACACCGCCAATTGTGTGCGCTGTACCAAACATTGGTGATGCAGAATCCCCTCAAGACTGTAGCCAAGCACTTCACGGTTCCTCAGATGATGTGGAAATTAAAACGGCAATGCATGAAACGGACATTCAGTTCCTTGTTTAATTCTGGTGCAGAAGTTCAAGGTTTATTGGGATATTAAAAATACTAATGGCTGGCACCAGCTTATTTGTACGTTTATGAGCTGAGATGATGACGGAAATTTGTGCACAGTGAAGAAACCGACTGGTATGGGAATCTGCCTGGAAAATTAAACGTTGTGACATTGAAGGCAAATCTGCTGGAGCTTAGTCCAAACTGTGCAGAGAATCCAGTGGTGGTTGTTAGACCTTGTTAGTTTTCCCACTGTGTTGGGAGGCCGTGTTTAGCTAAGGCGTGTTTACGTAGTGACCCTGATCCTGTCGCAGGCCTCACGTCCGATCAGGATCAACTATGCCTCTGTGTGTGTGTGTGTGTGTGTGTGTGTGTGTGTGTTTGTGAGCGACGAGACTTACTTCCTCTTTGGCGACTTGTTTGCTTTTCAGTCTGATGGCCACCAGCCTCCTTTGTGTCGTCAACATCATATGGCGGTTGTGTTCACGTTCCCAATGCCCGTCAAAAAAAGGACACACACACCTACAAAATATTTTTTTCAAATGCAAAATTAGTAAAATCACTACTGGAAAGAACCAAAATGCTCCCCGGTGGCTCATCGTGAACCAGAACACCAGTGTTTCCATCTCTGCTTAACCTTTCTCTCGTAGTGGAAAAAACCCAGTTACCCCTGACATGTTTGACCCCCACAGATCCTCACATCGACTTTTTGTTCACACCTAGAGCCAGTGGAGAAAAACCCAACAACCATTATTTTCCTAATAAAGAAAGGGCGATCATGAGATCTCCTCCTTGGAAAAGAAAAAGAAAGTTGTCCGTCTATATTGTAATGAAGATCCTCCTTAGAGGTTGACTGTTCCAAGAACGCTCACAGTGGGGACGGGGTGAGTAAGGTTGAGGAGCAGAAAAAATCCCCACTCTAAAGACGGGGAAAATGAAAAGTTAATAAGTATAGGCTGTGGGGAGAGGGGCAGGTGGGGAGCGGTGTTGTTAGCGATCTGGTCTGTACGCAGTAGGGGGGGCTTGGTGGGAGACTGGCACAGTTAAATATGATGTACTTAGAGGTATTCGCTTGGTCAGTGGGCAATGGATTTACGTGAGAACATGGACGGCTGCCGAGGAGGTGATTAGCTTTGGGGTCGGGGTGTTAAGATACAGTCATTGTAGGTGAATGTCACATCCAATGAGAAAAGATTTATATATATAAACCCATACAAGTATGGCATCCACGAGATGTTAGACAGTTGGAAATTCTGGCTTTTAAAGTTAAGTTATGGCTAAGGCTAACGTTAGCCGTTGAATGCTCCACTATGTTCAACAGGTTGAGGAGGTGAGGAGCCCAGAAACCATTGCCTGGTGTTCTCTGCTGCGCTACGATGGCCTTATGGAAATTCTTCATCAGCTGAAGTATACATACAGTCCACTTTACTTGAAAATATAACGTCAAATTTAAGGAAATGTTGCTTCGTTATATATGTAACAAGACAGATGTTTTCACCTCTAGATGATTAGACCTCTGCAGAAAGTGGGTGGAGCTGTGCTGGGACTTTTCTTTACCAAACTCCATGTACTAATTAAAAACATCAATGAAGAGCGTAGTCCCGCCTTTACAGGTGAGCTGCTGAAAGCTAAATTGGGCATTGTGGTTGATTTGTAATCAAGTTTTAAGACGGCTATATGTAATATGGATGAGAGAATGACAAATGTGAAGAGGAAGATGGGTGGGCAATGATTGTAACGTAAAGAAAACAGACACACGCAGGAACCACAACAAACCAGGATCTACAAACAAGTTCAACTAACCTGAGGACACAAAAGTTGTTGATCCTGTTTAGGGAGACTGGGAAGACAGGGAACTGTCCCTGTAGCCGTCGGTATGTAAATGTTCGGACCACATGCAAGCAAATATCTATAGGGCGTCTATCCACCCCTCCCAGTTGTTTACAGGCTCCCACAGTTGCACTGTAACCAGCGCCCATTGCTTTATTTGGTTCAAAACATGAGGAAAAAGGTTACTTTCTTCATACCACACTTAGGTCTGTCCTCTATAGATGGCTATAGAGCCAGCAGACGTTTAGCTTAGCATAAAGACTAGAAGCAGGGGGAAACAATTAGCTAAAAACAATCAGCCTCTAAAGCTCACTGATTAACATATCTTATTAGTTTATTCCGTGCACACTAAACATTGTTAGCTAGCTAGCTCGTTGTTAGCGAGTTAGCCATCTCTTTCCTGGTTCCAGTCTTTAAGCAAGGCTAAGCTAATCGTCCCCCATCTCTTGTTCCATATTTATCGTACGACATGAAAGTGGTATCAATCATCACTCATTCTCGCCAAGGAACCAACCAAGTTCCCAATCTGTGAAACTCTTTCCTGAGAAAAACAAGAGTCACAAGCACTCACAAATAACTCATTGTGTGATCAGAGGTAAGTAACCTGATATCTCCCCAAGCTAAATATACCTTAATCCGTTTCTGTCAGTGTAGTGAGAATCATTGCATTAAAGCATGAGGAACTGGCTATTCATTACATACTGTATCATCTGCTTCTTCATCATGACCAAGCTGTTTGTGCTTGGTGTTGTTTACTGGAGGGATGACCTTTTCATTTCTTCTGACAGGACCAGCAGACTCGTCTTTCCAGTAGAATGTGTGAGTGCAGACGCAAGAGCTATTTATGTTGTCACCTGAGCACAAAGTCCAAAGTTCAAACAAACTGCTCCAAACACGGATCAGAGCTTGTGTCTCCCTAACTATCAAGTGTGATAATGATATTTCCATGAATAAAAGCAAAAGCCTTCTTTCCATTCATGCTCATATTCTCTGTGGTTACTCTTGTAACCGGGTGTGTCTTATTCGCCACAAATGAAGCAAACAGACATGACAAAATGGCCTTTACATCTACACGTACCATCCTTTCCTGCACATGGGTCTGCAAACAAGTTTTTCACTTGTGTTTGTTTTCAGCCAAGCATCAACACACACAACCATACGTGTTAAGTGAGTGCCATTGTTGTGGGCTCGCAGACAGAGGCAGCTCACTTATGCTACAGTGCAGAGCCTCAGTGCAGACGGCGTTACAGTGGCAGCCTTGTCTCTTAAACTTCTCAGAATCGGCTCCCAATGTACTTGTGAGGCACCATGTTACAAAGTCAGCGCTATGTGTAGCGGCAGCAGATGAAGTAGTAGGTATTGGTCCAATAGAAACAGCAGAGTTGTTGTAGTGGAAGTGCTAAAAGGACTAGAAGTGTAGTGGCGCCAGCGGGCAGAGTAGTTTTAGTGCTAGCCCGCTCATTTCGCCTTCCATTCACTTTGTTTTTCCCTTTGCAACTGCTCTTGTTGACCCATGTGACCCCGCCCCTCTCTCCCTGTCTGAACATGCTCCCTAAACCACATGGCCTCAAATGCTGCATATGTGTGTATTTCTTTGCCTGTGGATGGGGGTAATAGGGCACCGGTGTTCCGACCAAGTTCCCTACCGCACCCTTTGCCCCCGCTCCAGTTTCCTGATCCGTCTTAGATCTGCTGGGTCGAGCTAAAGCCCCAAACAAAGGCTCGCACAGAGAGAGAGTGAGAGAGAGAGAGACCCGCACAAACGGACTCATGTGTGACTGAGGGCAGAGGAATGCACAATGTGTGTGTTTGTGTGTGTGCGACAGTGAGACTATGAGGAACAGCAAGCGAGAGAATCAACAGAAGTGTTCTTTCTCTCATGGATGAGTCGCCTTTTGAATTATTCATTTCTTTACGCCAAGTGTGTGGATAGCGCTCTGTGTGTGTGTGTGTGTGTGTGTACTTGTACAGCTATCTTTGTGAGGACCAATTTGAGTTTTCATTTTATACCATATATATATATTTAGGTTAATGAGAATGCATTAATAAACTTTTGCACCTTTAAAGAATAAAGAGCTCTGTGCAGAACATATGTGACAATTGCTGCATAAAATGATTCTCCATCAACAACAGAAACCAGCCTTTCTGGTTTTGATTGTTATGTTCCTGAAAAATAAAAAGGGAAACTGCTTGCTACAATCACAAAGCCAGAGTGACTGTGAGTGTGAATAATACCAATTCTACCCTGTCGCTTTCAGAAAAGTATTACTTCGAACAGTTGGAGCGATAACCTAACCAGCCTGCTAACCTGGCTACAAAATGCAACATGCAAAACCCAAACGATTAATCAAGTTTGTCATTTAAGTCAATTGTATCTTACACAAACATCAGCATGAAATACAGAGTTAAACACAAAATATCCACTAAATCAAATAAACCACATTACTGAGTCCGGATATGCAAATCAAATGTCCACTGAGTAAATGAGGACTCCAGGTAAACGTCAATTGTTTATGTTCACTTGATGTGGTGTGAGTGGGCATGCGTGTGTGTGGGTGAATAACACTTTCAGTAGCTCCATTAGCCACTCTCACTCCTCTCTCTGTTCTCCTCCATGCAGCTTCTGTTAGTTGATGATTTTCTTCCCCCCGCTCACAGGTGTGTCTAATTTATAGCCTCACTTTCCCCACCTTCTTGTCCTGTCAGGTTGGAAAAGGGCTATTCTGTGTATTTTGTTCTGCTACAAGGTAGTAGCAGTAGTAGTAGTAGTACTAGTAGTAGTACAAGTACTAGAAGTAGTATGAGTAAAGGAAGAAGTAGTGGTAGTAGTAGTAGTAGTGCAAGTACTAGAAGTAGTGCATTACTAAAAGTATTACATATAGTGTCGCAACTTGTAGTAGTAATAGTAGTAGTAGTAGTGGTAGTAGTTCAAATCCTAGAAGTAATATGAGTAACGGTAGTAGTGGCAGTCGTAGTAGTACAAGTACTAGAACGAGGGATAACGAGTAAAGGTAGTAGTAGTAAAAGTACTTGAGGTAGTAGTGATAGTACAGGTACTATCACTACTACTATAGCAGTGATAGTACCAATAGTAGTATAAGAACTGTATTACTAATTCTGTTTCAGCAGTAAATCTAGCAGTTTAGTAGCAGTAAAAGTACTATGGTGGTAGTAGTGGTGGTGAATAGACAGTGAAAAGAGTATGCAGAGCAGTAACAGTTACTGTAGTGTAGTAGTAGTAGTATAGTAGTAATGGAAGTGATAAGAGTATATGCAGCAGTAACAGTAAAACATTGTAGTATTTGCAGCAGTTGCATCAGAAAGAAGTGTTACACTTATGAGACCTGTGGGATCAAAGGTCACACTGATGATTAACACATTGTACAGTTCTCAGTCATCCCAGCATTAATAATAAACTGGAAACCAGAGCTGTGGAAGATTTTACACACACACACACACACACACACACCTGACCGTGGACGAGAGCCAACGGTGTGAGCGAGGATCAGGATGACCGCTGTCACATGACAGTGTTTGTGCGTAATCTCCTCGGGACAGGGAGGTCCGCTTTGAAGCTCCACTCACAGGCTGATCCGGAGCGACACACATCCAGGACCCCTCGAGTCCACTTATACCTTCAAAAGGTCCACAGAGGTGATTCCCAGCACACTTCTGCAGTTACCAGGAACAGAATTAGTTTTTTAAATAATGAATAGCGTTAAATAACGCCCACCACGACGGGTGGTGTTGAGTTCCTCTGACACCGACTAATGACTCCTGCTTTACTCCCTGCTGCAGTGTGTGCCTCATCTCAAACCCTCCTATAACGTCTTATAATGATTAAAGGCTTTATCCTTTAATCATCATACGGTGACTTTTGATGCTCCTATTATGATCACAGACTCATTTGGAACATTGTAATGCCACTATTGTAGTATTTAAATGGCATTCCTCGATAACAAAACACAATGACTGTGAAAATGTACTCGAGGAGTCCTGTGGTTTTTCCAGTCTCGAAAACGTCGCTCTGTTTGTTTACAAAAAGCACGTCACCGCTGTGCGTAAAGAGTCACCACTTCCTCCATCCAGGCCGCGGCCCCTCCCTCTCTCCCTCTCTGTCTCTGTCCTGTCGGTCTGGGCTGATGCAATGCTCATCTTTATAAAAGGGTGAGTCCCCACCCCTCCTCCAGCAGAACAGGCTTTCCTCTCAGAGTGCACCACATCTCTGGGAATGTTTTGGTGTAATTAGACACAAATCTAAATTATCTTTCCTCGCTCGGTTTATTCTAAGCGTGTCCTTCGTTATTACTTGACTTCAACGGTTTTCGGCCATCGTTTTGAATCCGGTCTGTAATAGGCCCTTCCATTCAGTGAGCAATTCATTCAAACCTAAATACACCAAAAGGAACCAGGTTTTTTGAAGAAATCGTCCGGACATTTGCTTTGTGTGTTTGTTTTTAACTGAAAGGATTTTAGTGGCATCCTGCCACATCTTCACAAGGTAAGACTGCCGGCATCTCATCATTTACCGACTGTCTGTCATTAAATTACTGGATGTAGGCGGCGCAGTGTTTGGAAGATAATTATAAGCTTTTACTTGTTAGACTTTTTAGGTTTACTCTTCAAATAATGAGCTCAATGTCGGTTTTGCTGTTTGTATTTTGAATCTCATTCAAAGAAAAGCGGGTGCGCTGCCAGCTCTTTTGGGCTAATTATTGAGTATTGGAACTATTTCCTGCCATATTCGCTGTGTTGGTCTCCTTCTAAAGAGACAGAAATGTCCTATGCTGGAGTCCCACGGCGTTATTTCTTAGCAGGCCAAATGAATAAACAAAGCGGTGTGACAGTGATGCTGCGCAGTGCTGGACTCATGTCTGGAGGTGGCACAGGGGTGTCACGGGCACACAGGTAATGAAACGCAAGCGGAGTAGAAAGGGAAATAATGCAAACACGCCTCTGTGTGTCTGTGTGATCTGCAAAGGCTGTGATCATAAACCTGGCTCTGATTCGGAGCGCGAGTCTCTGCGCAAAATGGAGAGCCATGCCCCCCCCCCATAAAGGGGACACAGCACGTGCCATTGTTTCCAATCGGAGTCGGCCATGGGCATAATGTAATTAAATGGATCGGGGGGGTTACGCCTTTTGCACTCCGTGTGGATCTACAAGTGCGCACTATTCAGTCAAGAGACAAAATATGAAATATTAGGAATGTCAGATTTAGAACATCCACATGTTTTGCCTTATTGTCAGCTAGTCATGCTTTATAAATGCCTCAGGGTGAAGACGCCGACACCCTGTTTTCATTCCACTTCTCAAATGATTTCGGAGGGAAATGTGCGCAAAGTCAGCTGCGCGTACTGCAGCTTTTTTTTGTTGTCATTCAGCGTCTACATCGGGGCTGAGGCGATGTCGGGTGGACTCGGATGCCGGTCTGGTATTTTTCCACTGCCGGTGCGTCAGCCCCCCTCCCCCCTCACTCTCACCCTCAGCCTCCTCCTCCTTCTAAAGTAAAGTCACATGATGAGAGACTCATGAGGAGGGCTGCGGCGCGCGCCTGCTCTCTACAATATTGATCATTCCAAAGGGAGCGTGAACGCGCTCAGCTGGAAATAAAAACAAATTAAAAAAGAAGGCTTTGGCAGGAATGCGTACAAATGAATAAATAAACATAATTTAAATGTGCTCTTTTTCTCTCTCTCTCTGAAATGAACAGCATGAAACAGCCCTCTGCCAGAACTGAGATGAGCCGCTTCAACATCTCTCCCGAAGACGACAGCAGCAGCGCCAACAGCAACGAGTACACCTACTGTCCCACGGACTGTCCACAGAAGGTCCCACTGGGCGGGTGAGACAAGCTTTAAAATGTTGTCTGAACAAGCAAAAAATATGAGCCAAAACGAACCCTTATTTTGAAGTACCGCACATCATTGTCTCTAAATCCTCCTCTCTTTTATTCTTCTGTGAAGCCAATACTCTGACATAGAAGCAGAGAGTCAAAACTTCCTCCCCGAACACAACCCGAGCAAGAAGAAGTATGAGACCGAATACGTAAGAGCTTCTCTGTTCCTCCGACACGTTGATCATCCTTGATCACTCACATCCTCGTTTCCTAACCTTTCGCCCCCCCCCCCCTCACAGCACCAGGGCAACGCCTCCTTCGGGATGTCCGTCTTCAACCTGGGCAACGCCATCATGGGCAGTGGCATCCTGGCTCTGTCCTACGCGATGGCCAACACTGGCATCGCCCTGTTTGTGTAAGTCTTCTCCCATTGCATTTCTTCACCTTGAAAGCGGGATTTCAAAAATGGGGGTTTGGTTGGTTGGATGCAAAGGGGCGAAAACGACAGCGAAGCGCCTCCAGGCATCAGAGAAAGGCAGATCTCAATGTAACAACACAGTCATCTGTGAGGATGGGGTTCAAAGTAAAGGAAAAACCACCACTCATCAGTTTCATGATATGGATCCAGGTGTTGTTTTGTCTTTTGCGTCAAGGTCGAGGCTCATGACGTACTGAACCTCTGAAGGGCTTTTTTTCCCGCCAGCAGTGTGTTTGTGTGTGTGTGTGTGTGTGTGTGTGTGTGTGTTCGCTCTGCAGCCGCTGGACTCAGTTCTTTTTAGTGTCTTCGTGTCTGCGGAACAACCATCAGTTAGAATACTGCTTTTCCTCCAATCACATTTGAGAAATACTGTCTTACCAGGGCAACAGTTTTTTACTACCCCCCCCCCAAACAGCTTACCGTCTGAGACAAAAGCTGAAGCCCTCCGGAGGCAGAAACCAGCTAAAGAAAGACCAGTGAAGTCAGAGTATAAATATATGTTCTCATAGTGGGTTACTGGATTACTCTGGGCTTCACCAAATGCCAGTTTACAAACACAGGGAGAGGCGAGGGAAGCGGCTTAGCCGAGCTAATCCCGCTGCCTTTCGGTCAGAGTTATGTAAGCTAACACACAGATCGGGGCGCGGTTCACCGTCAGCAAGCAGCTGACCAATGGGAGCCCTGCATCGGCAGGATGTCAGAGATTACAAAAAAACCTGTACATCAGTGAAAGATAGCTTGTCTGTTTGTTTTGCCAAATGCCGCACGGTGCTCTTCCTAATCACCAAATGCAGTTCAAGTTAAGTAACCTCTTGCTGAACAAACTCACCCCCCATGAAAGATCCTCCAAAGCATATATTTGTTGAGTTGCAGCGTACGAAGAGATAACACGGGGACCGTTATGATGTCAGAGGCAGGCGAGATGACGGTCAAAGCATGCTGGGCGGTCACATGCGAGGAGGAAACGCCTTTTCATCGCTGGGTCCTCAAATGGGCCTGAGATTAATTTTCACCTGGACTATTAATACCCGGGCACATATTGCTGGCAGCATCCCGAGGGTGCTAAGAGGATCCCACACGGGGGTGAACCTTTTATTCTTGCTGACGCTGCACATGACTCCAAGGACCTGCAGACCAATGCTGTATTCAAGGTCTTTGGGGATCAGGCCCCCCCGCCAAAAAATGGGAGAAAATGCCAGTTTTTCGCCACCATCGGATGAGTCAAAATTCTCTGATTTGTGACCTCTTTTTCATAGCAGAGGATAGTTTGAGATATCATTCACTGGTCACTCTTTGAGGAAATTTCTTGAAATGAATTTCGGTTTCTTGACGCGTTAAGCTCTTGAAAAAAGCAGAATTCGTCCAAAGATTCTTCCATTTGAGTCATTACAAGGGTACATTGGTGTAAGGAGCGTCTGACTTTCACTAAATGTCAATGTGTTTGTAAAATACATTTGTAATTGAATTGGCCTTTAAAGCCTTTTGTTCAATAGCAGCGCATTTAGCAACAAAGCGCTTCAGCAACGGTGAGCACCAGTTGGTCATTGACTGCTGTTTTTCCTTGTAACTGTCTTGGTCGACATTCCAGCTAAAGATCCCTCTGGTCTGTTCACAGGATTCTCCTCGTGTCCGTTGCCATCTTCTCCTTGTATTCTGTCCACTTGCTGCTGAAGACGGCCAACGAAGGAGGTGAGTCTGGCGGACGGTCGTGTGGGTCCAAACCTCCCCTCTGGCTTCTGGAGGTGTACTCTCTGAATGCTAAATCTGTCTCCCTTTGTGTATTCCCTCCCCTCTAAAGGTGCGCTGGTGTACGAGCAGCTGGGCTACAAAGCTTTCGGGATGCCGGGGAAGCTCGCCGCTTCCTGCTCCATCACCATGCAGAACATCGGAGGTGAGAGACTGTGGCATTTTAGCGGCAGAGACAACTTATTTTTAGAAGTATTGCACAACAATAATTGAACTGCTTTTCTGTGTTTATCCACCCTGTTTATTCCACGAGTTACCACACTGTCCCTCTGTAGCTAAACTGACTGCCTGGGTGGAAAAAATAGAAAGGAAAGAAAACAGAAACCAGTGTGTATTTTTGGATACGTAGAGCAGCCACCAGTGAAATCCTGAGTCATTCAACAAGCATCCATTGGACCAGCTCAGCCCCTCGCGAAATATTAGACATCACTATTTTTGTAGTGGAGTCCCCCTCCTGGGCATGCTTTGGCTCATTTTACAGGCAAATGTACTAACAGACGTTTTTGTCTTTACAGCCATGTCGAGCTACCTCTACATCGTCAAATACGAGCTGCCCATCGTCATCGAATCCTTTATGGGAACCAGCAATGGGTGAGTGACCAAATATTTCAGTAGCTTCCTAACTCATAAATAACATTTGATAACCTGCAGGTATTGAAAAGATGAAAATGAAGGTGTCTTTAAGGTGATTTGACGGTTCTTAAAAGGTTGATTCAGGGTTTTATTGTAAGAAAAAACAAAAGGATTTTTTGAAATAAGGTGTAAAAAAAAGAGCAGGGAAGCCCGGCTGAGGCACTCGAGGTGAAGTGGCACATCAAGCAAAATGGCTGCCGGTTGTTTTTGAAGTGCTGAGTGTCGGAGGAGGCTTTAAAGGGAAGGACAGTGCTCAGTCTATGCGAGCGGGGACCCCTTCAAAGAGCCCTTTTAGAAGACGCGGCCCCCAGTGCCGCATCGAGACGGAGCGCGCCATGAGCTCACTGCGACCTCGCTTTCGAGTTTGAAAAATTGATGTGGCGTCGGCTCCTCGGTGCGGCTTTGTTAAATCTATTTCTGGGGAGCGGAGCAGTCATCCCGCGAAGGGCCGGTTTGCGTCAGCTGACATGCAGACGTTAGGGGGAGGTTTGATCAGGCCCGAAGATGTAAAAGATGATTCTGACAGAAAAGTGGATTTAATGTGACGTTTTCTGAGCAGAGAAGACACAGAGCGGTGTGACTTCAGCTTGGAGAAGGAAGGATGAAGTTGTTTCAAACGTTAAAATTAGACGAGGATGCATGGAAAAATAAACGTTTAAGTATTTTTTGAATTTATCATATATATTACAGAGTAGAGCTTGCAAACGTTGCGAAATAGCCGAACTTGGCAAATAAAAACAGGAAGCAAAAATGTTTTTGTTTTTTTTAAATGGTGGAGTGCCCCTTTAATATAAGTACACAGTATCACTAACTTGCTCTTGTTCTGTCCTGCTGTGTTTCAGAGAATGGTACACTAACGGTGACTACCTGGTGCTGATGGTGACGATTTTAATTATCTTGCCCCTGTCGCTGCTCAGGAACTTGGGTAAGCAGTGTGTGTGTGTGTGTGTGTGTGTGTGTGTGTGTGTGTGTGTGTGT
>NW_022280063.1:453477-484185 GCF_004355925.1 Anarrhichthys ocellatus | reverse complement strand
GTGTGTGTGTGTGTGTGTGTGTGTGTGTGTGTGTGTGTGTGTGTGTTTGGGTGTGGGGCTGGTGACGCACCTTCATGTGTGTCTCAGATTGTGCACAATTCAGAGTGAAGTCATTAATAGGAAAACAAAAACTGTAGCTCATGCTTCTGTTTTTCTCCCCCCCCCCCCTCAGGCTACCTTGGTTACACCAGTGGTCTGTCCCTGCTCTGCATGGTGTTCTTTCTGATTGTGGTGAGTAAAATCCACCTGTTTCCTCCATAATGGGCTGAACTCTGTTCCAAAGGCTTCTCAGCGAGACACAATAGACAGCTTTGGAGATCAACTGCATAGCAGCTAATTTAACCTCAAACATGTCGCCTTGTCCTCCAGGTGATCATCAAGAAGTTCCAGCTCCCGTGCCCGCTCCCCGAGGACTTCAGCACTCTGAACGAAACGATAAGCAAAGTGCTGAACGCCACCTTGTCCCACCTGAACACCACCGCCGTGGACTACAGCGAGGACTTATGCACTCCAAAATACTTTGTCTTCAACTCTCAGGTAAAGCTCTATGAGACGCAGAACATCTTAAGGATTGAAATGTGTGCCAAATCCACCAAAAAAAAGTGTTTTGAGCGTTAATGTTTTTTTTCCCCCCCAGACTGTGTACGCCGTTCCCATCCTGACCTTCGCCTTCGTGTGCCACCCCGCCATTCTGCCCATGTACGAGGAGCTCAAAGAGTGAGTGCGCACTTCTTTCACTTCTTTAACTCGGACTACAAACCACAGCTGCTTTCTTATCATGTGTCTAACGCGAGTTTATCTCACATTTGTATAAAAACTCAATTGAACTCCCCGCTCCTCTCCCGCCCCAAACAGCCGTTCTCACCGAAGGATGCAGGGTGTTGCCAATGTGTCCTTCCTGGCCATGTTCATCATGTACCTGCTGGCCGCCCTCTTCGGATATCTGACCTTCAACGGTGAGTCGCTTTGACGTGGACAATCAATGTAATGTATTTATAGAAATATAAAATCACTGCACGGTGGAACAGTTTTGGCATGTAGCTAATTCCTCTTCTCTAATTTGACATTGTTCATTTTGAAGTGAAGCAAAAAGATGGCATTAAAAACATGCTAAAACTCTTCAGGAACAGATGAGTGACTGCAGTGTGGGTTTACAAGCGGCCATTGTAGCTGATACAAAATGTCAGAGCCGATCAATCATTCAACGTTGAAGGACAAAGCTTCCAGCTCCCAATTAAACAGCGAGTATCTTTCCTGGAAAGACAAAACAAAAAAAAACCCGCAGGATTCAAGGCCTGTTGCGCAAGAGTGTGAAAAACAAATCCACCTGAAGCAGCTGCACAGTGTGCCACCATGTTTGTGTTCCTGTTTGTCATGGCAGGAACATTCTGGTTATACAAGAGCTTGATAATAACATCTTCAACCGTCTTGGTAGGGTGAAGACCTGACGTGGTGGTGGTGCACAGTTCAGAGTCAGGGCAGGTAGTGATTGAGAAATCGCTGTGACGTCTGTCCTAACCTGCTTGTCAGGGTTTGCCAGTTTGAGTAAACTGCAAGAAAGACTTTGAATTGGAGGAAACAAAAGAAATACTCAAGAAGTGTCAAAAACGTGTGATGTGACACTTGCAGAAGTCACGTACAAGTCAAATGTTTCACATACTACGGAAAAAAAGTTCCTCGTCAGAGTAGGTTTGGTGTCTTCAGATATTTTCGGGGGGCAAACAGCGAAAAAAGATGAACTTTTACACTCTAATGAAGCCTTTTCATAGAGTCTACAGCCATCATACAACATATATATAACATCGTCTTTAAGGCTTGGCACAGCTGCCCTTTTATCTAAATGCTAATGTTAGCGAGGTAACATGCTGATGTTTAGCAGATATGTTAACCATGGTTACCGTCTACATGTGTTAGCATGCTGACATTTGCTAATTAGCACTAAACACAAAGTACAGCTGAGGCACAGGAAAATATAAAAACCTAGTAACTATTAATTAAGCTAATAACGCGTTTCTTCATTCCGATAAATGCTTTGGATTCAGTTTTAAGTAAGCTGTTCTCGACCCAAAAGCATGTTTTTATAAATGTTATAATGATGAAACGTTTGTGAGTCGTGCAGCGTGTGCTTCAGGTCTAAAGGCCCTTTGCTGTCTTTCTACACAGTGCACGTGGAGCCTGAGTTGCTGCACACCTACTCCAAGGTCTACAAGTCTGATGTGCTCCTGCTGGTCGTCCGTGTGGCTGTGCTGACCGCTGTCACGCTCACCGTCCCCGTGGTGCTGTTCCCTGTAAGTGTCAAAGAGGTCTACCTGATCCCATCAGTGCTGAAGGGAAGTTAGTTGCCCGTGTAGGATAACCTCTGTTTTTTTTTTTTTTAAATCTGCCTCCATAGATTCGTACCTCCGTCAACCATCTGCTGTGTGCCTCCAAGGAGTTCAGCTGGATCCGCCACACAATCATCACCACGGTCCTGTTGGCCGGCACCAACTGCTTGGTCATCTTTGTCCCCACCATCAGGGACATCTTTGGCTTCATCGGTGGGTGTCTGTGTTAATGTGTATGATAATGCCATAAAAAGCCTTTTTTGAAATAGAAGATGTTGACTAAAATGCCAAATTTTTCATCCCTCACACAGGCGCCTCTGCTGCTGCCATGCTCATCTTCATCCTGCCCTCGGCTTTCTACATCAAACTGGTCAAGAAGGAGTCCATGAAGTCTGTGCAAAAGATCGGGGTAAGGAGTTAGTTCAAAGTGACGCTGTAGCTAGCAGTCCCTTAGCTTAGCTTAGCATAAAGACTGAATACTTAAGGAAACAGCTAGCTTTGGGTAACACCATCCACCCATCATCTGTAAAATTCACTGATTAACATGTTATATGTTTTTTGACTATGTTTATGCTAAGCTAACATTACCATATTCTGTTGAACATAAACACAAGAGAATTAAGCTTCACATCTAACTCTTGGCTCCTTAAAGTTGCTCGGGGTGAACATGTTAGCTAAATGTGAAATCGTTCTCCTCACCAGGCCGCCGCCTTCCTGCTGTTAGGCTTCTTTGTCATGATCGGCAGCATGACCCTCATCATCCTGGATTGGATCCACAATGCCACAGCCAGCCCGGTGGTACACGCCGACGGACTCTAAAGCTCCACTTCTCCAACAAGGAGAGAGGAGGCTCCTGGACTGCTACGACTGCGCAAACCAACAAAGATCAAACCTATTGTAAAAGAAGAAAAACACAAGAACTCACTTGATGCTCTGCTTTGACTTCCTGAGCGACAAACCATGCCATTCCAAGAGAATGTATTGAACTTGTACAGTATGCTGTTATAGGCCACAAAGATTGGTGTTTTACTTGTTTCTTCTCTTTTGTCGTAACTTTTTTTCATTGTTGTTTTTGCTAAAAAAAACAAATGTTTTTTTAATGTTCTTTTGTAGGTATGGTACAGCGGAAAACAAATATTTGAAGGTGCCTCAAAGCAGAGATGACATAGTTGTAGATTTCAAAATGAAGCTTACACTCAGGTACGGCGTGCCGGTGTGGCTGTGACCTCAGAGCTCAGCAACAACCAATCCTGCTGAGAAACATACGTGAACCTCCTGAAGATCGACGAGGTAACTTGAAAGTTCATCCTCCTCAAGGGCGATTCAATTCCTTCCAACATTTGTTTGTTTTCCTTTTCTTTTTTTTGACTTTGCCAAAAATGTATTTGTTTAGCATCTTTGTATATTGAAAAGCACTTACTGTTCAGCACACTTGGAGAAAAACAATGTCAGTTTTCACAGGCGAGGCCTACGACACCGCCTTTTGAGTATTTCGTACAAAGGCTTTGTGACCTTACTTAGTGTCAGCTTTCCATGTAAACCCCAATATAAGTCAACAGAACCTGCCTTTTCAAACCTGACACTGAGAGCTGTAGAGTTCCTCATTCGAGGACTCTCACAAACTGTATTTACTCTTAAAAACCTGCTGAAGATCTTGTTGGAAAAGCGCGATCAGTGACGACACTACTTTTTTTTTTGTCTTTACGGGAGAATACTTTGAATTTGACCACACGCAGTGGTTGTAATATACCTGTTAAACTTGCAGAAAAAAAACAAAAAACGAGAACCAGTCTGTCACAATATTTTGAGTGTTTTTTTGTGTACAGTTGTGCAGTTTTCTGCTTTCGAAACGTTTCACAAAGAAGAACTTGATGACTCGACGCGGACTTCGTTCCCCGTCGAGTCGTGAACCTGTCATCTGACGGTGCACTGTGCTTCCAACACTAACTTAACACATCACCAAACTGTTATTGTCCAACATCTATTTATGGAAGACCGTGAAATCAATGTAATTTAATCTATTTTACTATATTTATAAAATATTGTATGTATATATATATATATATATATATATATATATATCTATTGAGTTCAACTGTATATACGCTTTGTTTTGTTTGAATTTATTTTATTTTTTTTACACCGATGCATTGGAGCTGTAAAACAAAAGCGAAAAATCCCCGAGCTGGTGAATTTGTGATATTGAATTGGCTCCAACGCACTGGAGCTTCAACTGTTCATCTCAGTTTAGACTGAATTATCCTACTGCATCGATTCTGTGAAAACTCTGTTACATGTGGAAGCCGCGGATACAGCAGCAGCAGTCTTGTTTCCTTTTGGGCCCTCAGCAGAATGTTGTTAATGCACATCTTGGTTGGAGAGTCCGTCAGCCATCTCTTGACTTCAGGAGCAAAGAGGGCTATGCCCACCAGTGTTACAGTCTTGTTTCAATGAAACATTATGTACATCCTGTAAATAATGTCCAATTAAAATAGATAAAGATAAACTAATAACATGTTGGTGTTCTTTGTGCCATGTGCCAGCTCATTTTCATCTGAGAAGAGTTTTGTGAATGTGATTGATGAGGACAAGGAGTTACAACTGACTGACCTTCAATTGTCTGGTCAGATTAGTGATAAGACATACAAGTTAAATATACTAAAGACAAACTGATGATAAATCATTCCAAATGTACAAAGAGGCATAGTAAAAAAAAAAAAACACCTTTCTACGCTTTCTGTCACTTCCCTTTTCGGCCTTGGTTTTCTATTGTTCCACATTAGCAGTAACGTTTGAGAATGTGGTTTATGAGGACAAGAGGTTAGAAACTGATCTGGAATTCTCATTTGACCAGGTCCTCCATCGTGCAATTAACAGGGACTTTGAATGTCTTGTCAGATGGTTTTCTGAGTTACAGTCCACCTCAGCAAGGCCACAAGGAGGCGTTAAAACAGTTTTTGATGGAAAATACTTTTCAATTTTGTCTTAGAATATAAGAAAGAAAAACGTGTTAAATGTGTCCGAGTCTCTCTTTACATGCTGCTTTCATGAAGTTTATTATGTCTGCCTGAACACATACAATTGTATACCTTTAAAAGTGCTTTGGTCACGCTGTATTAAACTTCCACATTAACGTTAAAATGTATTAGTTAAATATACTAAAGACAAACTGAATGCTTAACAAAACCTGCTTAGTCATGCCCCCCCCCCATCACGTTCTCTTTCTCAGAGCAGTAACTCCTAAATTCTGAAGATTTCTAAAATGTAAAAAAAAAAAAAAATGTACTCGGTGCAGGCAAACAGAAATGCCTTTTCTCCTGGCTGATGGTCTTTTTCTTTAGACAACGCTGCTCCCTAGCGGTCATCAGACGACACTCCACAGCTGGAGACAAATTATTTCAACCTTTTTTAATCCCACACAGATTAAATATTTATAGAACTCTGACACAAGATAGGTCGACTCAAGTAGTGTACTTTAAAATGATGAGATATGCCAGAAAGAAACACACCGACATAACATTTCAGCTCATGTACAACTTCTTTCATTCAAGGCCGCAATCGTTACTGACCATGGAGACAGTTGACAAATGTCTCATCACAAGGTCCATTTAGTTTTTGTTACAGCACAGCTATAATTCCTGTTAATTTGGCTCCATTTTTAACATGTTTCACTCTGCCACCCCCTTAACCACTGCTTTTTTTAATCTGTTCAACCAAGTTTATTATTCTAGTGCTCTGAAATGTCGTGCACGAACCACGTAAACCTGCACAGGTGAGATCACTTAATCGGCTGATTAGACGTCAGGAATGTGTGCGCATGCGGACAATGATTGACTGACAGCTCTCGAGCACAGGTGTTACTAATAACGTTAATGGCGGCTCTGTTGCATTCAAGCGTCCTAGTAAATCGTGAGAGAGACAGCGTTGACAACAGAACCCTGAAACCTCAACCTCAACACAATTCAGACATAATTCGTAACTATTTATACCTGTGTCAAGTTTGACATGTCAGTCTCTCTAGTGAAAAATAGTGTCAGTCATAGTCCGGTGACAGGATATAATTATATCATACATAAACACTTGAAACTCACCGTCTGGTCAGAAACTCCAAATTAATAACATTTCTTCATTAACTGTTCATTTGTAAATAGGTAGCTGTTCGCTCTTAAATTTGCCGTAGCACATGGTGTGACGCGTCAGGTTGTTGTGCTGCCCCCTAGTGAACATGTGACTAAGTATTATTGTTATGACTGTATTGAACAGTAATATACTTTTGCCAGTGTTCCAACAGACTGTACATCTAACTGTGTTTCACTTGATGTCTGTAAAGTAAGGGAGAAGTCCCATTACCTACCTGCGTGGCTTCCTCCCGTCACGTGAAGCCTCCCACAAACACACAGCAGATCAGGCAGCAGCTGTTTTATTTCACTACTCTCTGGATACTTTGCACAGATCGTGTTCACCCATTGACATTTAATACACATTCAGGCAAAGGGTGGGGTTCACTTCACTTGATCTGACCCCCTAGGACCCATGCCTTACATTACAAACTCACTTCTGATTGGCCGTCCCGCTCAGCATCTCCTCAACCAATCAGGGCCCTGATTACAATCACACTCATCAGATTCCAGCCCTTAATTGAACCACAGAGATGAATAAAGGCAATGCACTGTTGTTTTTTTAAACTAGGCCTCATCTGAAATATTATATAATATTTTAAAAAAAGAACATTGACAATATTCAATTAATAAGCTATGCGATCAGGATGCCATTTAGGAGGAAGTCATCGTACCAGCCGGCACCCTGGAAGAGGCTCTCCACTACAGGAGCCGACGTCGTTCGCCGAGCGTTGCATCTTTAGTATCAACCCCACCTCCCACGCTACCCTGCGCTCCTTACAGTAGTTCCCCAAGTCACATGATCTATGCAAAATAAAGGGCTCTTGCATTACAATTTCTGATTGGGTAATTCTTTTTCTAACAAAATATGAAAATCTATAGAAAAAAATCTTCCATCATTCAATAAAAGGTAGAGATATCAAAAAAAAGAAAATGTTGGCTCTCCGTTCAGTTTGGAGGCTAAATTCCAGCCAGAGGAAATTGCACTTGAGCAGCTGAATGGGTCCGTGAGGGCGTCGCCACGCCAGCAGAAGGGCGGGGTTTCATTTCTTGCGGGCATGCTTGTATTTGTCCACGTAGGCCTTCACCAGGTTGGCCACCTTACTGGAGTTCACCTCACCACTCTTGCTGTGACACACCTGAGGATATAAACACAAGCGAGGCCCAACAAACTGTCAAATTTACGGCAAGTATTAGCTTGCATGTCAAAGCAGTGAGCATGGGGATGTCACAAGAGCTACATTCTGAGAAAGGTGCCTTTCTTCTTAGCCTATCCAAAGCCCAAAACACAAGAGCAGAAGAGTACGGACCTAAGACAAGCTAAAATTGTTAGCATGCTTGGCTAACTAGCACTTTGTGGCACTTTAAAGGCTATGGGGCAGATCAGAAATAACGGTACTTTGTGGGGTTACAGGCTAAAAGTGCTGCTCACAACTAGCACATCCACTGTGTAGCATTTCCTCTCTGTGTGGAAAGCAGGGTGCTATCGGAGTTTGGGCTAACGTTTAGCTGCTCCGTCCTGCTCTCTACTGGATTTGAGGAACCTATACACCAGCGTCACCGGACAAAAGTGAAACGAGTGAAAATCTGAAAGTATGTCAGAGAAGTAGTCAAACAGACTAAACTTATATTCACATTTAAACTTGTAGTAACTAATTCTACTCTGCAAACCAAGAACAAGGCCGTCTCTTTATTTCCAAGTCTTCTGCAGGGATTATCATACAAACAGTAACTAAGGAGGCGGGGCTTACACAGAGAGGCGTTTACCTTCTCTACCGCTTTGCGGACAATCTCTTTGTACTCCTCCTTTGTGATTTCCTTCTTTTGGTAATAGGGTTTGATGGCATTCTTCACTTCATTGACAGCTCTCTCTTGGATCTGGTGCTTCTAAAGCAGAAAGGGGAAATCAAGGTTGCTGGAAAGAAATCGACAGAAACGCACGAGGAAACGTGGACCGGTGGCAGCGCGTTACCTTTTCTTTTTTGGAGCCGTCAGCTTGAGCCTTATATTGGCCGGGTTGAGTTGTAGAGGATGGTAGAAACTGGCTGGGTGCTGACTGGCCGTAGGTCGCAACTCCAGCTTTGCTTGGGGTGGGAAGAAGGCCGGGTTTCCCATAACCCATCATTGTATTCGCCATCTAGGCCGAACCAGAGAAGGCAGAACAGTACTTGTAGATTTAATTTTTTACTTTATTTATATCTTATTTTAAATGCTAATGGGTATACAGAGTCTCTAGTCCTGTCCACGTCCCAGTATACCATACCTGTGTCGCGTAGCCATCGGGCTGAGCCGCTGCCGTATGGCCGCCTTGATGCATGGGTCGAGGAGGCGGGGGAGGGGGTGGGAGGCCCTGAGCGCCGACAGCAGGGACCTGAAGCAGCGGTACGGCAGGGTGGAGGTGCACGGGGACCTGAGGAGGCATGGCGTACGGCGCCGCAGGCTGCAAGCTGACCGGCAGGGCTCCTCGCGGGCCCTGTACGGGGTAGTGTTGCTGGAGGACATTCAGCTGAGGGGGGGCCGCGTTCATCACAGGCCCCGGAGCATTACCCGGGACCGCCTGGGCAGAAGGCTCGCTTTTAGTGGGATCTGGAGAACAAGAAAACACAAAATTAAGAACTCATCTATGAATGTATGTAAGCTAGAATAGCTATATTTTGTAGTTGATTTTAAGTGCCGTATATTTAATAATGTTTAGAGATATTAAATGAATTCATAACATAAAATGTGCAAAAGATACTTCACAGAAGGTGGCTCACACAATGCATGGTAGAAGTACAAATAGATACATGTTCTGGTAAAACAAATGACTTTCAGACATTGCTCTTTCCTCTGAAATGTAATAAAGTGCCGGTGCCTACGGGTGACTTTTGTCTTGTGCCACAGTGGAGCAATTAGCCTCAAAGAGAACATTAATCCCAAACGCCATGACTACGGCTTGTATCTTAGAGGGACATTTGGCTGACTCATTACTTGCTATTTGTCATCTCCTTTTCCTCAAGCAGTAGCACTTGTGTTTTTGGAGTGCTGATAAATAACTGCACAGAGAAAGTTTATATAGATGTGGGGTGAAACTGAGGAGGGTTTTGACCTGCTGCTGCCGGCTGCTCCTCCTCTTGTCGGTTCCAGCCTCCTGGTCCTCCCCTCTCCCTCTTGGAGTAATAATCCTGAACGTCTGCGGGCAGTGTCCTCCTGACAGCCCAGCTGGACGCTGATGACCAGCCTGACCGGTCCATGTTGTCTCCTGAGTCGGACTCTTTCCTGCGGCCACCACCTCGGTTTTCATTGAAGCGGCTGTACGCGTCATTCCCTGAATTGTTGCCTGTACCTGAGAAGTTGTTTCTGGGTTGCCAGCGGTTGTCGGACGTTTCCTCCTGCTGGCTGTAGAAGCTGCGGCCGCCCCGCCCCGCCCCCCGGCCGCGTTCTCCACGGCCCCGTGACTCCCCTCTGTTCCCCCCACTGCTGCGGTCTTCCCAGCGCGAGCCGCCGCTGGAGCTCTTGCTGTCGGCTTCACCGCGACTCTTTTCGGTGACCCAGTCTGGATTTTCCGACCAGCCCTGGCGTTCAGGGGAACTTTCCGTGGGCACACCGTTTTCAGAGCGCCCAGCACCTCCTTGATGCCTCCGTCCCTCAACACCAGACCCACTGCCCTGCCCGGACCTCCAGCCCCCTCTGCGCTCCTTCCTCTGGGGAGACTGCTCTCTGGAGGCCGGCCGTTCGGGGCTGGGCCCTCGTCTGAAGGATCTTGTTCTGGATCTTGATCTAGACCGAGACCGGGACCGGGACTTGGACCTAGAGCGACTCCGGGATCGCTTCCTCCTCCTTTCACGACTACGTTCCCTTCTAGAATAGTCTCTCTCACCGTCCCGGTCCCGGTCCTTCTCTCTGCTGCGAGCTCGGGACGAGCGGCTAGAGGGCGGACTGCCGTCTCGCTCTTTCGACCGCGAGCGCCTGGATTCTTCTCGCTTGGAGTCCTTCCAGGTAGAGGTTGGGGAGTGGAAGCGAGAGCGCCTCTGCTTGCCGTTCTTCCTCTCTTGGCTCTTTTCTCTCTCCTGTTGCTCGTCGCTCTCGTCCTTGGCCACGTGGCTTGCGGAACCAGCAGGTTTCGCAGAGGCTGACGCAGCACTCTCCTTCGGCAGTTCCAAAACGGGACTGTTGGCCTGCTCGCTCATGGGTGAACTGCAGTCCATGGGGACAACTTTAGTGTCATCCTTGGATGGACCGTCATCCTTGGTTCCTTCCCCAGAACCGTCGCCTACTGAAGGATCACGCTCTGACGCAAACGTTTTTACATCAGCGTCCTCGGAGGCTTTTGGTTCTGAGACAGCTGAATTATCCTCCAACTCTCTAGCAGAGGGGGAAGCCGGTTGTGGAGAATTCTCACGTGATTCAGCCATCACTGCATTGGAAGATTCTTCGTTGGTGGCTTCTTCTGCACAAATCTCCATGTCATCATCATCCTCCTGCTCTGCCTGGTCATCGCAGTGTGGAGACATCAAGTTGTCCAGCAGGGCATTCTCAGAGTGAGAGGGTGAAGCACCTTTCTCAGAGTGAGAGGGTGATGGCGAGGCCTCTTTCTCAGAGTGAGAGGGTGAGGGCGAGGCCTCTTTCTCAGAGTGAGAGGGTGAGGGTAAGGGCGAGGCCCCTTTCTCAGAGTGAGAGGGTGAGGGCGAGGCCTCTTTCTCAGAGTGAGAGGGTGATGGTGACATCCTCTTCTCAGAGTCCTTTCCTCCAGAGGAAACGGGGCTTGCTGGCTCTTCCTCCTCCCTCTTGCTCTGGTCGCCCACTGAGCACGAACCGGGGCTGTCAGGAGCAGAGTCCGAGGGACAAGACAGGTCCTCGTCTCGCTCATCTGGTTTCAGCTTACGTTCATTAGATCGTTCTTGAGTCTCATCGCTGTCCTGTCCCACATCGTTGCTCAAGGGTGCAGCGCCTCCGAGCTCATCAGCAGAGTTGAAGTCGCCCTGGTCTTCATTGAGGCTCCCTTCAGCATCAGACTGCTTCTGCTTTGAGTTGTTCAAATCCGGTTCCTGATCGGTTTTGTCCTCTTCCTTCTCCATGTTGTCACATCCGTCCCCCTCCTCCTCGTCCTCACTTGCTGCCGGGCTGCTGACGACTTGGGGAGATTTCTTTTTTCTTGCCGTGGCTTTCCGCTTCCCACTGGCCTTTCGGTTTGTCACCCGTTTGCCCTTCCTCTTGGCTGGCGCTTGGGCCGCCCTGCCCGGCTTGGCGGACTGGCCGGTAGACGAGTCCGAGTCTGACGCACTGGACTGCGGAGGTGATGACAGATCCGACGCGGGAGCCTCCTCCTGGCTTTTACTGTTGCGTCCAGATCGCCTGGATGGCAGAGACTTGGCCTCTTTGGTGGGAGCTTTGGAGGTCGAAGCTCGACCGCCTCGCTTCTCGCCTCCTTTTGGACACGTGATGGCGCAGACAACACCCTGAAACACTGTGGGAGAGAAATCATATGAGCAGGGCCCCAATATTTACAGATACATTCAGCTGCCAAACATTTTTAAATATAAATCATTTAGAAATCTACCAAGTCACCTAGATTGCTTCATTTTCTGTGTTAAATTGTTCGCTGCTGCCATTTATGCTACATAAAAAACAAACAAAAAATGTAACCCATTACCGTGTACCTAAATATACCAAATAATAAAGCTTGACTCACTGAAACAATAAACAGAGTCGAAATAATTTGTGTCCAATGATCAATTAGTATTAGTTTTCATCCTTTTATTTACGCATGTTAGTACCACATGATTTGCAACAAACACCGGCAACAGACAAGACTCACCGAAGTGACCGGGGCCAAGGGGTGAACTGGAGGTAAAGGGAGACGGAAGCTGGCTGTGGTTCCAACCAGAGGGATGGAAACTCTGCCTGTAAAACCAACCAACACAAAACAACTTGCTCAAAAAGAGAACAAGCCATCCGTTACATTTCTGTCAAAGATGAAAGAAAACACACAGTAAGGCAGTGGTTCTCAAACTTTTTCTGTCACGCCCCACTTTGGAGGAAGAAAAATGTTCATGCCCCACCGCCCCAACAAAATTGTAACAAAATGGTCCATGTTGAACTTTTATTGAAATAGCAACATTTTGTGACTCCTCCATCTGTGCTTTTTCAAATAATAGAATAAAGAAAATTGCAATCACATTCAAGTAAACCAGATCGCTCCGTCAGACAAAAACAAATACAATGTGCAATCGCTTTGTTAGAACAATGCAAAAAAAGTTCAATCTGTGCAAAAAATAGCTTATTGTGGCTGCAATTCACCTGTTTTGCACTGAATATCTTTTCAAGATAATAACAATAAAGTGCAACCTGTGAAAAACTAAACAAAACAAGTTCAAATATTTGGCAATAAAGAGTTTTACACTGCATATCTTTTCAAAACAATAATGTGCAACCTGTGCAAAACTAAACAAAATGAGTGCAGATATGTGTGAGCCATATGCTCACACATATCAGGAGCATTTTATGGACATGTGAGCCCTTGTTGCTGTACTTTATCTCCTTGGAGCAGAGGCTGCCTTATCGATGTATTTAAAATACTGACAGCGGGAATCTGTACTGCGCTCCCTTCACGTCTGTTTAGACCTCCACCTTTATCCAGGCCCAGCTCCACCTTTATCCAGGCCCAGCTCCACCTTTATCCAGGCCCAGCTCCACTCACATCTCAGCCCTGCGTCAAGCTGCGCTACAGACAGCCTCCTCTTCCTGAAGCTCTTTGACCTCATCATCTCATCAGTATCTGGGCCTTTCATTCTACTTTGAGTTAAAACAAACAACCTGCAACCAGATCCGCCGGTGTTCTGGTTTAACGTTAACGAGTGAACTGAACCGCAACACGGGGGGGGGGGGGGGGCATCACGTTTCGTTTTTTCCTCCTAACTCGTGATAATTGACGAACGTTAACAGTCCACGAAGTTCCGCATGCTGTGGACGTTAACTTAACCCAGCAAGTCTGAACGGTTACGGAACATGACGTAACTCGTCACGTCACATCAAAGATGTTTTATTGTGAAGATCACGACATCACCTTTTCTCCTGTCTCACTCCAATCTGAGAAACGCTGGCTGGCCAGTTGGCACCCCCCCCCCCCCCAAAAAAAAAAAACCCTCTACGGATCTACACGATTCACGTGGATGATATATTGTGATTCAAAATGGCGAATTTCGCCGAAAAGCGTCAAGTTCGCAGGTATGAATAAAGTTCTTGAGATAAAAGAATTCTGCATTTCCCCCTGCGCCCCACCTGCAATGCCGCTGTTTGAGAACCACTGCAGTAAGGGATGGTCATACGTCGTACTGCATAACTACATGTTTTATCACTGCGATACAAAAACTTAACACAGACTGAAAAGGTGCGCTGGAATACCAGTTTTACTTGGTTGATGATAACAACACCGCAGACAATGAGCATCGCTACCATAGCTTTCAAAAGGGCACTGCTTTAGCCACAAGGGGTCTATTTCTATTGATCGTGCAGCATTATTCATTTAATTAACTTTTCTTACCAACACATCTGGTTTCCCCTAGATTACACTGGACATGCTGTGTGCCATCCCCCCTCTTTCCTCTCCTTTTCCTCTAGCTGCTCAAATAAAACGCAAGAAAAGCCCTAAATAAATCCACATTTAACTGCTGAAACTGGACATAAAGGACACACTTGCTTCCAACTTGTTTGGTGTGAACACGGCCTCAGAAGGGGCAAACAAAGCAACATTAGTGGTCAGTTGGGACGTCACTACCTTGAGGTGCCGTTGACGGGGATGGGAGCAGCAGGAGAAAGCCACGGACAGTCTTGCCTCTGGGGTTTGCAGTGATTGAACCCGGTGTCATATGGTATGTCCTCGGCCACCCACACAGGCTCTGCACTGCAGGAGAAGGAAAACGAGAGGAGAGTTGTTTATGAAGTACTTCCAAATGTTTAACGGGATAGGTTGGATTTATCTGAAGTGGGACTGTATGAGCTACTTATCCGTGGTTATTGTTTCACCTACAGTAGATGGTGGTCGGCACACACCCAGTTTAGAGAAACAGACGGCCCTTTCCAACAGGGAACCGAAGCAGTAACATCCATCTATGCTCTTTTCAAACTCTTACTTTACCTTACAGAACACAGGAGTTGCAGGTCTACAGTCTGGATTGGATAGTTTGTCTGTGTTATTCTGTCACTTTGGTGAATCTGAACTAACCGTTTGGCTGCTTTGAAGAGAGCGGAGATAACGGCTTCAGTTCCCCGTCAGAAAGGGCTGTCTGACGGCAAGGTTAAGTAAAATGTAATTTGAAAAAACTATTTTGTGTACACGATATTGATTTCTTTGGGGCGTTTGAAATCTGTATTGCTGCTGAGCCCGTCCACAGCAGTACGTGAATCAGACCATTTAAAGTAATTTGCCTTGAACTCCAGCAGGGGGCCTCCTTAAAAGGCCCTGTCCCCCCCCTGACCCTTTGTCCTCCTGGTAAACTAGGCTAATTAACCTATTAACCAGTGTATTACTGCATTGGCCATAATTCATTGTTCTATAATAATTCATCACAGAGGGAAGCGTGACTTACATGTCCTGAGTAGATGATGTCGTTAATGAGACACAGGGAGACGGTGACCAAGTACAGCACTCTGTTCCTCTCACCTGGAGGAAACACATCACACTGATGAGACCGAACACTGAAGAACATTTCATTCACAGTACACCAAACACTGGAACAATGACAAATGAACTAATAAAAAAAATACCTTTTTTCTGCTCAGTGAGGAGGGGTCATCCTCGTTACCTGGAAAGAGACATTCACAGACTGTTGGACCTCGTTTACAAAATATGAGTCGCTCACACGTATTTCTGGAGGGAGAGGGGCGTTAACATACATTTCCTCACAAGTCCTTTTGTTTTGGCGTCTGCCGTCCTCTCCAGCTTTTGCCGTCTCAGTCTTCTCGCAGGCTTACTTCTGAAAACAAACCCACAGTGAAATTGTTCCAAGTTGATTTCATAGGCAACAAAAACACAGATAATGACACAGAATTTTATACATCACCACTTTTTCCCTGATTAATGATCGATTAAGTAGATCTCATTAAGTCATTTCTACATTCTCTGTGAAGACCTTTGAGACAAATACTAACTTTATGATCCTACCGAAAAAAAAGAAAAAGGCTCACACTGACTTGAGACAGACTTTTTGTTCGGGGTTTCTACAGCAGCAACTCTCAGCTTCAGGTGGAGTCGCTCGTTTCCTCACAGGAACCTTAAAACGTGATGACAAAAGCACATTTCATTCACACAGAGGTCAGTCAAGGATTTCTGGGTTTGACTGACAGCTGACCCGGCTTTATTTAAACCAACAACAAATGCCCAAATTTAAATTATCTTTACTTTTTTTTTGTGTCATCCATCGGAGAAAATTATGCCATCCACGATCAATTATAAAGCTTACTAGTAGTGGCAGGACACGCGTGGGAGTGTGTGTGTGTGGATGTAGAGAGACTGAGGGAGTGGGCGGAGCTGGCTAACGTCCTCTTGTGTACAGTCAGTTTATCTGCACGACAGCGTGCAGTGCCGCTTCTGATTGGGCTCACACAGCAGCAGAAAGGTACGCTATAAAGTGAACACTAAAGTCCCTCAAGTACAATCTAATTCTGTAGGAAGCATTGTAGAGAGCCAGATTACAAACTGCATGCAGACAGGTGAATGCCCAGACAAGGCAACGCTTACATGACGATGATTTGTTTTCCCCTCAACAGAGCAGGTCATTTCAGATGAACTTAAAAACAAAGTTTCCTTGAGTTCACAGTGTTGGATTATGAAAAGAACAAACAGCAGCCCACGGCCTGTTCTGAACGACAAATGCAGCCATGATACCCTCTGCCCTGACAGAGAAAACATGGGTGACTGACCTGCACACAGCTTAAATTCCCGTCCCATCTGTAAACGTTGGTGAAAGGTCTTCTATCCACCGGGCAGGAAGGAGCCATCTGCAACTGTAACGTGAATTAAACAGCTTAATAAAAAAAATCAACCAATCTAAGCTTGTCTAAATGCTTTTCAGGCTTTTCCATTCTGTTCATAAGCCACCGAGATGAGTCCTCCAACAAAGAGTTTCTCACAACCATTATATTATGAAGTCCAAACTCGCCCACCAATTCACTACTGCTGATACCACTATATTATCAAAAGATTTTTAAAACAATGTAAGATTTTATGTCGCAGCATTGAATGTCACCTCTGCCCATGTGAGGAGACATCTGAGGCAGAAGACGTGGCAGCAGCTGTCGGGCATTGCCAGCTCGCCTCCAGCCAGGATGCCGAGGCAGATAGGACACCTCTCTTCCTCCTCAGCATCCGTCCCATCCGGCGGGCCCTGACCGCCTGAACACACACAAACACAGGGTTTTTAATTATTTAGGATTCACATCTAATGTTTTCTACTCGGTGTGAACAGAAAAAAAAAAAAAGGTGCACTAAAGATAAAGGTTTTTCCAATGCTGTTCATGCAAACAAACCACAACATATCATCTCAACAACCTAAAACATCACTGTGCCGATTCAAGTCTCACCACTTCCAGCTCCAGTCATGTCCGCCCCCGGGCTGTCCCGATCACCGCTACAACACAGAGAAGGAGGGCAGATGCAGATGAAGCGGTTGTTGATTCACAAGGGGAGGAGTACAGCTGATATACACTATGTTATGCACTCTGTTTAGCCCACAGGGAATTTCAAGTAAAATGTCGATATCAGCAGCAAGACACAAAAGAAAATACGGCAAAAGTCCGTAACAAGAGTGTTAGATTGGCGTGTTTACATTTCCAAGATGGCTAGTGGTTGGCAATGTTTACATCATCTCCACCACTTACTATGGAGTTTGAGAACGATGCGTGTGTTGTGATATTTCATTTTAGATGAGGTGAGGTTGTAACGCAACTGCTTCCATGACTGAGTCACAAAATCAAATATATTACTGAGAAAACAAAAAGGGGAAAGAAATATTTTTCCAAGACTTTGCAAAAGCTGCTGCCTCTGCAACCCAGACCTGGCTGAAGCAGCAGAAAAAGGACGGATGTTATTAATAAATTGTCCAGCTCCAGCATCCAGAGGTCCTACAAAAAACTTTTAATGCTACAATCCCACAGCAGAAATACCATTCAGCCCAATATAGGCCAGCCCAAAGCATTCAAGCTCAGTTTTCACCAACAACCAGTTGATCATCTGCGCAAATTTGACTGCTGGACTGTTTGTGTTAATTCTCCTCAAACCACAGGCGTACCAACCTGTGGGCTAGCTAGCCAGTGTGCCTGGGTGTTTGCGTTAAGAGCTTATGCCACAAAACCACTGCAGCTAATGCCGATGATATAGCTGATGTCGCCTCCTCAAAAATGTAAACGGGAAGTTAAAGAGACTCAGAAATCCTCTCGTTTTCAATATCGCATATCAGGCAGGATATTATTGAAAAATAATAAAAATTAACTTCTGAGTGGACAAATTATATCATGGTGACAGTGTCTAAAATTAAACAATTTTACTGCTTGAGACTTTTATAAATTAAAAACTATTCATTGATTACACAGAACCAAAATATCGATGGATGTAATGGAAATCCTTGTATGTTGCTGTCTTCATTTGGACATTTCAAAATTATAGCTCTTTTAAGTGAAAGTGAAATGTTTTTTCTCCTTGATAGTTTGACTCACTCACTCTTTGTTCAGGCAACAGGGACAGATAACAGTGGCCAGAAACCAATAGAGACAGACACTGATAAGATTTGTGATCAGTTGTCTATTACCATTTCCTGTTGTGCTTCACAGGCTTGAACGTCCAGAATATACACTTTACCGTTATTTACCTTTAAAGCCATCGTGAACTAACCTAGACCCAGCAGACTTCTCTTGACTGTCTGACAGTGAGCAGGAAGTATGTGCCTCGGATTTAAAAAGAGAGTGTGACATCTGATCCGGAACCAGTCTTGGTTTTTGCCACTTTAATTATGACGATCTTAGAACTTGTCGAAGGTGAAACCTTCTCAACAGACGTAGACCAGAGCTTCGGTGAACGTTTAATTTCTCAACACAAAATAAGACAACACAGAACATTACACACACAAGCCTTGGGCTCAAACTGTCATTTTAACTTGTGCACCGAACACTGCCAGATAACTTACGCCTCCACCAGGAGTTAGCCTATACAAATATTATGTCATTGTACTTTCAATTGGGTGATTGGTGTGGGCACGTATCAGATCATTTGGTGGGCAGAAACTCATAAAAGCGTGTTGCTGCACGGCCTGGCTCCCAGAGATACAAAATTAGCACCAACTTGATCAACCAGTGCCAACACGACGATGACAACATGATTGTTGATGGTTAGCCAGGCAGCTATTGCTAGCTAAAAACACAGCTACCCAAGGGCTAGCTGGTTGTTGTTAGCGCGAAAGCAAACATGGCTAAATAGTTTCAAATATTAGCCACGATAATTACACTGAAGGTCATAAGTTAGCCAGCTAGCTAGCTAGTTAGCAGCAAGCGAATGTAGCCGAAAGCTATCTAGCTGCTTTGAATAACAGCACCTGCTAACGTCCCTTTCAGCTTGCTAGCAGTTAACGTTAGCTGCATTTAGCATTAGCTCGAGTTAGCTGCGTGTCGTTACTCACCTTTAAGTGCTGCTGCAGCTGCTTTGCACCTAGTAGTCTGTTTTTAGCGTCCAAACTAGTGCTATGAAATGCTGACGAGTCGCACTATCCGGGAAATATGTTTAGCTAAAAACGGAGCGTAGCTTTCAGAAAGTCTCAGCCACATGTCTCGCGGTCTGGTTGAGAGTTGGTGCAGCTGGCGCCCCCTACCGGAACCAGCGAGCATTATAGAGCAGAGTAGAGTTATCCCTCTGGTGGTATTTACCGTACAAAGAAATGCAGCAACAGGTTAGAGTAGCCAATAAGGGCATTTAACTTCCACTTGCTTTGTTTGTTGTGCCCTAAATCTGCTGATTTATTTGGCAGATAAATTGCTGATGAGGTAAATTGGGGGTTATGCATTAGTTTGCCTTTTTTTCACGGAAGACATTCTAACTTGACACAGAAGGAAAAAAGCACAGGTTTAAAAGATAAAGTGAATAATGGCTGAATTCCATTTAGCTGCTTTGATTTCAGGGTCCTGCACTTGTGCAAGGACTATATAAAAGAAGAAAAGGTCGCTACATGCAGAATTGCCAAGTCAGTAGTATTCTACACACATTTGATTGTAATATATGTCAATTTGATGTCAATAACTAACCAACCATCAAACCGTTAATGATATTAATATTCAGGAGGGCTAACATTAGCCAGTTCTTTCTATTATTTTCAGTGGGTGGTGCTAATCACCATATTTTATAACATTATACCTATATAAATCTGTATCTTTGGACTGGGATTTGGGACTTTGTTTATCAATGAACTAAGTTAGCATCTGCATTTTGTTTAGCTAACGTTAGCCAGCAATAACTCTGTTGAAACGTACTAAATAAATTTGGAGACAACCGTTAACGTTAGTTAGTGTTGGTGAGCATTAGCAAATGTAACAGCCTCTCTAGCTTAATAGTGTCATGATTTATGTGTATGCTAGCTTCAAATATAAGCTAGATGACTAGCATGAATGTAAATCGCTGAGGCAAAGTGCAGGCAATGTAGCATAAGGTCAAGTCCTATATTTACATATATTTATATTTAAAAACGTCAGTCAACATGTGTTTTTCTGTATTAGTATTTTTCGGTCAAAGGTGCAACAACACAAATATGATTGGTTGTAGTGAGATTCACTTTAATAAAATTGTCACTAAAGTCTGGCACCAATGCAAAACTAGAAAATGCATTTCCTGCTGAAAATGCGTTGGAATGCTGAAAGCTGAAATTAATTGTAAAAAAATTGCTGAAAATACAGAAATGGGAGACTACCTGTCTGAAAAATGTTGAAGCCCGAAAAGCATTTAAACTGCACTGCTGAAAACCCTTCTAGTTGAAATGTTTAACTATGGTGTCTGTAGCTGAAAGTATGAGGAAGAAGAAGGCTTTGAAAGTTGAAGAAGTTTAACAGGATTTGAAGATTTTCTCCATAGAGATCCCATTCAAAAGAAAATTGCAAAAAGCTTAATAATTCAAAAAGTTTAAAGATTACAAATATGAAAAGATATAGCCATCATGAGCTGAAAGAGCTGAACATTTTCATATTTGAACGGATTCTGTAGCTTCAAAAATGAAGAAGAAGAAGAAGAAGAGAGCCAAAATACGTACGGAAGAAGTTGAATAAAGAGAAATTGTTGGAATGCTTAACAGCATTCCAACAATTATGGTTTAATTCCATTGAGTTGCTCCAGTTTCAGGGTCCTGGTATTGCGCATGGTGGCTCACTGTCACACTGTCATCACTCACTGCGACAATATAATAGAACTGAACCATCTCAATGTCAAAAAGTGGAGGACTATTACAGCACGTCTGAATTCGATCCATTATTTAACGCAAGGATTTTATGGACACAAACCACGTCTTAAATCTATGGTTGTTTAAATTAGCAGTGATAGCTACCATGACGGAAAAGGGAACACCAGCTATTTAAACCACACCTCAGCAAACAGCAATGGCCGCTGATCAAAGACAGAAGCAAAAATAAACCAACATCCGGATCTCACATTGTGCTTCGAGCGCTTAACAAAATGCGAGACTGTAAAGTCTTTTGATGAATTTCCGAAAGTTCTGTGTAATGTAAGATTAAGCACAAAGTATGTTTAGGGAGCTGTGGGAAGTGGAGCGCTCAGTAAAGTCATTAGCATTTCAATTATGTTGAAAGGAACAAGCCAAAGGAAAGTGTCCAGTGGTTAGGCAGAACAAAAGGATAAGCTTGGAAGCAAATGGAGCTTGTTTGGTCATATCAGAAAAGAGGGCGGTTTGAAGTCCCCACTATACCAACCATAGAAAATGAGTGCTGAATATTAAAACCACTGGCATCTGTTCAGACGTCTCTTATTTAGCACACAACACAGGGAGCCGGGATGAATCCTGGCAAGGATTCAGTTGGAGTTCTCTACCCCAGTAGGTCCTCAGCCTCTTTTTGTCAGAAAACCTTGTCAGATGAACTTCAGCTGGCGACATCTTCCAAGCATGGTCATTTGAATTCATTTTAAATGTCCCTATAAAAGTGGCTATTGTTACAATAATGTCTTTATTAAATTAACTGTTCAATGTTCCGGTCGGTTTGGACACGTTCGCATTACTTGCAGCGACGAAGGCTGGATGTTTCATTGATTCATTCAATACTTTTAGCAAAACATTTCAACAGTTCATGCTTTCAGCTAATTATTAGAATAGAAAATAGAAATATTACAACCGTTAATCAATTACTTTTAGCCAACTATTACAAGCGTGTATCCATTATGCTACATTTAGCTAATATAGTTAGCCAAATATTAAACCGTTTACCCATTACGTAGCTCTACAACCATCAGTTATTTGAACTTTTTTGAAAAAGCTTAAAGTAACGGAATGTATATAAATGAATTTTAGCTAAGTATTCAACTGTTTAATACTTTCAGTAATCCATTTCAACCATTTATTAGTTAATTTAAGCTAAATATTTCAACCGTTTATTCATCACCATGAGCTATTTTAACCGTTTATTCATCGCTTTTAGCTATTTTAACCGTTTATTCATCACTTTTAGCTATTTTAACCATAACTACTTCAAAATGTGTATTCATTACTTTTAGCAGACCATTTCAACCTTTTGCCCATAGTTATTCATTGACTGTTCAGACCTCAACTCACTTCTTCTCATGCACTGCCAATCACAACAGTCAAGTGTTAGTTAAAAAGTTAGTTGAGGTACTCCGCAATCTTTCCATGTACCCCCTGCTGCATGAATACCTGGTGGAATACAAGTACCCCTGGTTAGGAATCCCTGCTCTTCATCGACTCCTGATTGACAGGAAATTGCGAGAAATTGGAGAGGGGGGGGGGAAAAGGTAAAGAAACAAGCGCAAAAAACCAAAGCAAAATGTTCAGTGTTTTATTTAAAAACTATAAACAGTCACCAAAGTAAATAAAGCCAATCTCTAACAGACTGTTAGGTCTATGTATAGTCACACATCCTACTGACACCGCAGAAATGAGGATGGTAGGGTCGCCCCGGTCAGATGCTAATACGACAGGCAGTCATAAATGTTACACAACACACGGTAGAGAGGACAGTCTGAGGACGTGAGCCGGAATGTGGCATGGTATTAAGAATGAAAAAATAGTACAATAAAACTCCACACTATATTAAGATAGAAAAAAGTAGTGAAGAAAATATCATACCTGCACGTAAAGCAAAGAACACAGGAGAAAACCTGTATAAAAACTCCATGTATTTAAACCAATTTACAAATACAAAAAAATTTTGGTACGTGCACTGTGGCCCGTACAATGACAAAACGCTTACAGTGGATATATGTTACTTGTGTGTGTGTGTGTTGAGGGGAGAGGCGTGTGAGGGAAGAGGAAGGGAAGAGAATACCTTCAATATTTTTTTTTTCTTCTACAAAATGACATGAGATATATTATTCCATACTCTTTCAGCCAGCAAAATGAGTTCTACAAGGTATTATAATACAAAAAATGTCACAGTTCCACAAAAAACTGTTTTTTACCCCCTCCCTAAGCTTTACAGCATCAGTACCTTTGCAGAATTATTTACAGGTTTTTAAGTACATTCATCCACTGCTGAGTATAGAATCACATTAGATACAAGTGACCAGGGATCATAAAAAAAAGCAACAAACGAAAACATACTACTTTATTCAATTCTACCAAAGTAATGCTTCTATTACTCCACAGAGCAAGTTCTCCAGTGGCTGCATCGGCATGAAAGAGGATCTTCTTTATATATATTCACAACATATTTACAAGATTCTTTTTCATTAATTGTAATGGTATTCATTTCAATAATAAATAAGTGAAAATATATTGACTCAAGTAAGAAAACCAAGCTACCAAGTTTCTAAAGAAAACAACAAAAACAAAAACAAAAAATCATCTGTGCCAGTTGCCAGCCGAGTCCTCCTCCACCCAACCCTGTGGGACACTTACAATAGCCCCCCCACCGTCCATCCGTACTCTTCAGTCAACCGCCACTCACTCCAGCGCACACATCAGTTCACGGGACGAAGAGGAAACAGAACAAAAAGAACCTAAACGAAATGTGCTCATGTTTGGGGTTTCGTCGGTGGAGTCCCGCTGGGGAAGCAGTTTTAAAGAGCCCCCCCTGGTGGGCAGCTGGTGGAAGACCCCTGTGGCAGTTTTTTTTTTTTTTGTGTGTGTGTGTGTGTTTTTGGGTGGATAGGGGAGGGCGGGGGGGTTGGAACACAGGTTGGCGAGGAAAGAGGTGAGGCGCGGCAGAAGGAGGGTCTTCGTTCCGGTCCCCCCCCCCCCTCTGCAGACCCGCTACGGCTCACCGGCGGTGGCTTCCTCCTCTCGTCTCAGGAGAGGAGTCGAGGTTGTCCTTTTTTTTTTTTTTAAGCGTTAAGCCTGAAGCGAGCGCGTCAGTTCGTAAAGGCATTTGGCGAGCGTGGTGGAAACCTCCATGTTACTTAGCGCCAGCACGGACAGGTGCGTCTCATGCCTCTTCACCAACCTGACAGACGGGGGGAGAGAAAGAACATTTCAGCTCAACACCATTTTATTTTGACATCTTTCTGGTCACAAGGTAAGGGAACATCCTAAAAGGCAGAAGGACACTTACATACGACCACAGTCGGAGTGCTTGGCGATGTTCTTTAACGTTAAGGCAGCAGTTAGTCGTATGTGTTTGGTCACTGGTCCCTCTTTCTCATCCTGGGAGAGGAAAAAAAAGATATATTCATGGGTTCCACTTTTTAGAGAGGAGTGAGGATAAGGAGGGGCAGTAGAAGACGGGCACTTATTTGGACATGTGGAGAGGGGAGGAGGGAACGGTGGGCCTTGTTCTACTCACAGTGAAGTCCCTGAAGACCAGGTTTCGAGAGCCTCTGCGAAGGGCCATGAGAGCTGCGCTCGGGTGATTCACGATTGCTTTCGGTGCTCGCGGTGTCGGAGTGCTGCCTGCCGCCGGCGAAGTCCTTAATAACACATCAAGCGCACGTCATTAAGGTTATTTGTCAAACAGCAGCAGGGGTACGCGGCTATTCCCGGGTATTCACATGCAGTATTCCTGGTTTGTGTACTTCTCAGGCACCAATCATGCATCAAGATGAATAAAGAAAAGGTGCACTTACTGGGAAGAAGTCTGATTGGGACTTTGCGCCTGCTGCTCCTCTAGTTTGAGTCCAGCCAGCAAAGCCTCTCGAGAACAGTGCTTGTCCTGGAAAAGTGGAAACAGAGTGGAAACAGATTTATCGTTGGGATGATTTCATGTTGACGCGGCGATGGTACTGTAAAAAAAAAGTTTGGGAACAAAAACACTGAGCGCTAACAGAGACTTCCTGTACGACCGGCCACAGAGGAAGAGGAGGAAGTCTCACCTGTAGATGCGTGATGAAGGACAGTCTCTGCCGGGGAAAAGGTTCACACCCCTCCCATTGACAATGCCCCCCGTACACTCCTTTTCCGCCGTGCTGCATGGCGGCGTGGTAAAACACCCGCGACGGCGTCTCGAACCACCTGAGAGGAGAAAGGAGACGTGATCATTGGACTCTCGGCGAGGACAATTACGCACGGCGGCTTCCGACGCGTACCGTTTACAGGACTGCCACAGACACTTGAAGTTCTGCCCGGCTTTCCTGATCTGCTCCGGTGGCGGCGGCGCTGCGGGGCTCTGCTGCGCCGAGAGGTGCGGGCTGTGGTTACCGCCCAGGGCGGGCTGGGACGCAGGGGGCGGGGTAACTGCAGGCTGTGGGAGAGTCGGAGGGGGAATAAACATGAATTAGCATAAAATAAATGTTTGTCCTGCTAATAGGGAAGTCATTTGTTAAGACGGTTACAAAAATAAAAGTACCAGCTGCAATCGTAACACTAGAGCTGTTGGCTGAGATGTAACCCGGGCCTGTCTGTTGGCACAAGTTGCTCTCTCAGCTGCTTTGCTGTAGGAGGTGGGTATCGGTGGGAGCCACATGGTCTTAACTGGCCCCACCTTCTTAACCTCCAAACAGGGACTCACAAGTGACGTGCAGTAAGTGCATATTTTTTTTTGTTGTTTTTTTTTTTAAACAGAGGAAGTTGATGCCCGCTCGGTTTTGTCCAGGATCTTCTCCAGTGTAAACAGAGCTTTCCATAAACACTGATTACTCATTAAAGTCCAGTCGGCTACTTTAATATATTCATTTTTGATTCTAATTAAATAATCTTGATCAACAGTTTGTCCATTTAACAAGCTTTAAACCAACGAGAGCGTGATGATGGAGAGCGGCGATTCGTCTTCAGGGTTTGACAATTATTGATGACAAAACACATTAAGAATTAGACTGATACTGCACACTCAGTGGACATCCTGATTAGACGGGTTACTAGAGATAAAGTCATTCATTAGTTCAGCTGGTGTCAATAAATAGACACAAATTCAAAAGTTTTGATCAGTCAGAGTTAAGCGTTGTTTTAAATATTTAGAGCCATTTACAGACCGTGTGGACTAAATGGACTAACAAATGCACAAGAAGCCTATTTCTGCTTTATAATAACTCACTGCACGTTTACAATCGGGTAGGCAAACTCATTCAAATATGAAATAATTCAGATCATATGATGCGTATGATGGAATAATGACATGTAATGAGATACGCTGGAGCCCCCTCGGCCCCTACACTTCTCTACTGGCTGGCTCCTCCATAGCGTTGTGGTAAAGCCCTGGTGTAACACCACCAACACGGACTGAATTCTGTTCTTTCACACACCATAATGCAGTAATAGACCTCTGTAGCATACTAAACTATATTGTAATCTTAAATTAAAGCAGCAGAAAAATATCGCAATGAAAAACAATATTACTACTCCAACCTGCAGCACACAGGTCTTAGTCAGCCTGAACCAAAACAGACTTCCAAGCAAATCACGTTTCCCAACTGAACATTTGTTATTAAGTTATTAAGTCCGACACTAAAATATTACACATCTAGAACAGAACATATCAGTTACATAACCGTGTAATTCACAATCAAATCTAGGAATCATACTAAAATCATGTAAAATGTTGGGACTTTACAGGATAAGCATGGTGTGCCGTGGGCCATGCTTTACCCATGATGCTCATTTCAGTGTCTTTTGTGGCAACTCGCAGAAGTGAAGCGTTGGCACACTACCAAGAAACAATAAAACGTCCTTCTGTCATTTTTGCTCGGTGCTAAAATGCCAAAGGACGACCAGTGTCCCTTTTGTTGCTGAATTCTCCACAGACTCTCTGCCGGTGGAACTTCATTCTGTTCCGCAGCCGAAGACATACGCAACTCATTAAGACAGAGGGAGGAGAAAACTAATCTGTGGTCATGGTACCTTGAATCATGTTATAGTGTGGTCTACGTATCAAAAAAAATCTGTCAAATAATAGCTGCATCTCAAGTAAGAGCCACAAACTGCCACAGCTGCATTTTGTTTTAGAACGTGTAAAATGCATTAAACCCCCCCCCCAATCCTAAAATGGATAGTATACAGCTGCCAACAACAGACCACAACGAGTCCATGTTGCAGTTTGTGTGCACACAATTCTGTCTGGCAACATTCAACTCCAGAAGAGGCATTTTGGTTAATGCAAGACAGAAAATATATAATAGATACAAATATATAATGAATATTTCAAGATTTGGCATATGTTTTTACAGTGGGAGATGCCCGTTAAGTAAACATATAATGTGATCTGGTGATTACCAGTAGATGTGCATCACTCACTGGCCAGAAGAAACAATGGTAATCTATTCACTTGCCATTTGGCCGTTGGACAACAAAGTCCATTTTGCACCCTGCCCCGAGGCAAAAATGTATTTAGTAACAAACATAGTATCCACAGACAACGTACGTGACTCTAGTGTCACACACATGCGGACAGACCTGACATGGAGTCACACTACTAGAAGACGAGGCAAATGCGGCTTACTGTGAGACTAACCCTCCAGTGACTCACCGTCGAGCCAGCTGCCAGTGTGAGCGAGCAGTTCCTCTGCTGAGCAGCGTTCTCTATTGCTACTTTGGCTACTGTGCTTGGGTCCGTTCCTGCCGGCACCGCCACCATGGTGGCACTGCTGCCGGCGTTGTTGGGGTCGCTGATGGTGATGATCCGCACCCCCACTTTGTTGGGGATGCCCGAGGACGACGACGCCCCGCCGCGGTCCTCGCTCTCAGCGGGCCTCTTGAGACCCCGGGCCTCGGAGGCCACTCCGTTGGCGGGACTCTGGGAGGTAACGGTAAAAGCAGGGGAGAGGGGGGAGTTGGGGAGCAGTTGCTGTCTTAGTGCAGGCACGCCGTGGCCTGGCCCCAAAGGTCCATTGGTTATTTCCGAGGGAGGCCTGTTGCCTACTGCCTGGGGTCCGTTCGCCAGGCGCTCGGCCAGCTGGGCTTTGGCAGTGTCCTGCTGGGGGGGAGGAGGACTAGAAAGAGGGGGGTCTGACCCGGGACTCTTCTCAGAAGGGCCCACCTCCCCGTTCCCCAAGTACTGTTTGGAAGCAATGTGATTTGGAATGTTTTTGTTTAAGTTGCCGCCACCGTCAACCCGATCAAAGTCACACACCCCGTTGACCAGAGTCTTTTTGGGGTCGGGGTTGCCCTCCAGAGGGGTGTTCAGACTGGGGGAGAGGGCCTGCTTCCCATTAGCAGGGTGGCCCTCCGTAGCCGGGCCATTGAGGGCCCCCTGGGTGTTTCCTGAGTGGTATGGAGGTAGATTAGACTCCATGCACTTCCGACCATTTAGCAGCTTGGCACCCGCAGCAACGTCTCCATTACTGGTTTTGCCGTTGGAGTCTCCTTCTGCCAAAGACGAGTTCTCCATCACCTCTATCTTCCTCTCATGGATGTGCAGCCCCGTGGCGTCCTTGGCCTCCTCCTCCTTTTGACAGATGATCTTGTCTCCTCTGAGGGGAGCTGGCAGTGGTGGTGGAGCGTGGTGGAGCACTGATACAGTAGAGAACGGAGGAGGGGGGACTCCCGGAGCCACAGCACCCTGGCTGACAACGGCGGCGGTAGAGGTGGTGAAGCCAGTGGTGGGGACCACGGTGAATGTGACTTGTCCAGCTGCTGTGGGGCCCTGGATGATGGTAGCTGCCCCCGGGCTACTTGTGGAAATGAGCTGGCCTGGCAAGAGCTGGACCGTCTGGAGGGCTGGGGCTCCTACAGCGGGAACCTGACCAGGAACCAGCTGGACATTGAGCTGCTGAGGTTGAGGAGGGGGACTCTGGGTGCTGTAGCTCGTCTGGTAGATGACCTGCGGACTGGGCGCCATCATGCTGTTCGGAGTGGGCACCTGTGGAGCGGGTAAGATGAGCTTTCCTCCCGGAGTAGAAGGCCCTCGCTTTGGAAGCAGTAGCTGTTTGATCAAGCTGGACTCGGTGGAGGTAGGCTGAGTGGGGGGAGTTTGAGAAACAAGCTGGAGCTGCTGTTGGTGCCGTTTCATGGACAGTGCGTGGCTGACAGTTTGATTGGGCTGGACCTGGGTGTTGGAATGAGAAGCAGGAGGCGGGCAGGGGCTTGAAGCCTGCCCTGCTATCTGGATCGTCTGGGGGCCGGGGATGGCGGAGGGGTTGGCAAGAACGATCTGGTGTATGGCAGGGGTGTAGGCTGGGTTCTGCTGGGGGTTGGGACCGACTATTACAAGGCTCTGCGACTGCTGCTGGTTGGGAGTGGCCATCATGGCCGCCGGTCCGCCCGACTGGCTTGGTGCCGGCTTGGGGGCGATGTTCTGAAATGCGACGCGTGACCCCTGGGAATTGGCCACACCCGCGATGCTAAACACCTGACCCCCACCCCCCGCCTGGATGGAAGAAGAGAGCGTCGATGCCGCGGCAACACCCTGAGGCTCTGCCTGGGGAGCTCCGCCTTGAGGCCCAGACAGGGGAGGGGTTTGAGGCAGGGCTGGGTGCTGGGTGATCGGAGGGCACACGCCGTGCACCCTGGCGGTGAGGATGTGGCCCTGGGGTACCTGCTGAAATAGCGTGACAGGTGTCCCCGTGGGGAGCATGGGGGAGTGCTGCTGAGTCGCAGGGTTCTGGGGGCTGTGGTTCTGGGTGGCCGGCGCCGACGTCGGGATCTGGACCACTAGACCGGACCGGACTGGTTGCTGCTGCACTGCTGCCAGAGGATTTGGTGAAGCCTGCAGGGGCACCGGGTGGCGGGAAACAGTCGGGTGGCTCGCATGAGGAGGTTCCTGTGCAGTCAAGGCGGCACCAGCGATGCCCAGGTTGGGGCCCATCACCCGGACAAACTGGGGTCCAAGACTTGGAGGCCCGAGAGGTAAGCCTGGTCACACGTAACACACAAACACAGAACTGATTAGATCCAAGATGCTGCTACTTTTCCTCGTCTACAAAGACTCTTTTTTTAATCTGTTTGCAGTCATGTTTAACGTTTTTAGTATTTTAGGTGGAGCAAAGAGGAAGTATTACCTTTTACTTTGCTCCTGCTATGTCATATCTTAATATTTCAAGACACAAAACAAACTTATTTTCCTGCAACCATTTCCTCAATATGTTCACCTTTGTAATTAGTTCAACCGTCTTGATCTCAGCTTTCCGCAGCTCTCTCTGTAAGACTGGCAGCATCCTTCTGCACAATATCACTTTTCTGGAATGTCTTTTCCTCCATAGCTCTTTAGCTTCTGATATCTACACCTCGTCTGTTCTAGTCAGCATATTCAGTGACTGGGCTAAACCTGAAGCTTTAATTTATTTTAATGAAAAAGCGTAAACATTCTACTAGTCCTACCTGGAGGCGGGGCCTGAGGGTCGCCAGTGGCTTGGTGCCGGGCTGCCGGAGGTGTTGGAGCTGCTGCCGGGTTCTGCTGCTGGGGCTGCTGGTAGTACAGCTGGATGGGCAGAGGGATCGCCCGGCGCCTCAGCCCTACCAGGAGAATGTGAAGCTGACCGCTGGTCTTGGCCTCGTCTTGCCGCCGCATTGTGTGGTTGGGAAACACGGTCCTGTGGTGGCAAGGTGGGGAGACTCAGGTTCATCAACAAAAGGGAAACATTTGCTGGTATCTTTCTGGAGGATCGTTGTTATCACAATTAAAACTCAAAGCAGTTATGCTTTATTACAGCTGTAGAAAACAGACTCAGAATCTAATTGGACTTCAGACATGGGGGGGGGGGGGGGGGGGGG
>NW_022280063.1:445095-453377 GCF_004355925.1 Anarrhichthys ocellatus | reverse complement strand
GGAAGAAACGGGACTGACCGCAGACATTTGAGGAAGCCGGTGGAGTTCAAGATGTTGCTTCGTCCCATTTTACTACACGTGGCCAGGTACTCTGAGTACATTTCTGATCGAGACACGGAGCCCTCTGGGTTTGTCTCAAAGTGTGCGTTCAGCCTGTTGGAGACAGACAGAGTGGTTACTACGCAAGCAAAAAAACATCCCAACTGGATTTTTCTTTAGCTAGAATATCAGAATCTACAGGGGACTTCATCTTACCACTGCAGTGTAAATTTTTCCCCGTCGAGTTCAACAATACCAGGTGGGGGTTGGGTGGACTGAACCGGGACCCTCGTTACTGAAAAGACAAAAAAAGAATAAAAAGACATTGAGGTTTATGCTTCTGTATAGCTGTTCTAATGCTCAAAACAAGAGAATGTGGTGAACTTGTCTAAGTGTGTAGTACTCCCCAGGGTGTCCACTAGATGTCAGCAAACTGATAACTTTGCAGCCCTGTGCAGCACACCGACAGCACAAGGATGGGTACTTCCAGGTTCCAAGAGACACCTGTTCATTAAATACTTGTGCTGCAGTGGACCTGATTCCTTTGTCTCTGCCCACTAGAATATAAGCAAACACTTAAAAAGGGAGAGAGATCTAAAACTAAATAGGTGTTCATCTTATCTTTATATTTTCTACTTCATCGCAAATATGGAAAACTGCTGGACTCTGGCCGTCCTTATTAATTACCACAGAAGAATTAAGAGATCAGAAAATTGCCAACCTCTGTGTACCGTTTTTCACCGTAAAAAAAAATCCAAGCAATTTATCGGAGTGACACAGAAAATGATGTCAGCGATTCTGTATTTGTTACATTCAATGGGTGTTGTTGACATTCATTTGAATGACTTCATTTTATTTGCGTAGAAATGCTCCAACCATCCTGGAGTCTCGGCAAAGTCGGAATAATCAAAAAGGTGTTTTTTTTCCTCTCTCTTTAAGTAACATATATTATTTCTAAAAACTCAATGGACCCACCCCTCAAATGGGGGAGAGATTTTGTGTGACGGACAGACACTCACCAGGCGCTGCTGCTCCCTGCACGGCTGCAGGGACCTGCTCCACCAGCTGTGGTCGGGCCTCGGCCGCCTGGTCGGCGCTGGCCTGATGCTCGATCAACCGCACCGCTGTCAGGGCGTCGGGTCCAAACGTGTGGAGGTCAACCGATACTAACCGCACCAACAGGTCTGGTCGGGGGAAAGAGGAGGAGGAAGAAGACGGCACACACGCCATTTAGCAGAGCAAAGAAATGCTTGATTCCAGCAAACCGGATCCTTTAAGATTTCAAAGCATCGAGCCGAGTTGACGGCCATGGTGCGTTTAAAACCAAAACAAAACATACGACAGTAGACGAGTCATACCTATGCTGTGGTCGACGGAGGCGATCTTGCTGCAGGGAATCTCTCCGAGCTGGGCCAGCAGGTACAGCACCTCCAAGGAGGCCATGAGGAGCATGAGGTCCGGCAGCGTGAGGAGCATGATCACCTCCCGGTAAGAGTCCTGGTCCACGTACTCGCAGATGAGCACGCCGTTGTCCTCTGCCTTGCTGAGGTTGCCCAGGATTTCCATGGCTAAAAAAAAAAACGAGACACGCATTTAACTTAAGAAGCTTCACACGGCATTCTGACACCAGGACGTCACCGCAGTGGCCCCGCCGGATAACTCACCCCTCATTTTGAGAAACCGGTCCCTGGACATCAAACATTTGGTGATGGTGTGAAAGATCAGATGAGTCGTCCGAAAGTCAACAGGATCCAGCTGGAGCTACAGTGAAATCAGACGAGATTCATTCAACGATCCATATTACAACCTCCCATAAGACAATGAGACCCGACATGAATAACGACTATTTCATTGTTTATTCAGCGGGGACAATGCATGCTGCAAATAATGTACCAGATATAGCTAAAGGCTAGCTTCCACCTGTAGGCCCCGGGCAGAGGCTGAACCTCACTGAACCAAACAAAAGAAAGGCCACGTTGCTATGTTTAAAAGCTGCAGGTTGGCCACAAGCCAAAGCACAGTTATTATTTCGTGACGTTAATGATTTGTGTTCTTGGGTCACAACATATAAGGCAACCAAAACGGGCGCTCTAGTAGTCGTTGTGTTACAACAGAAGGCTTTGCAGTATCGTATCTGACGAATGTGCTAACTGGCTTAAACCCAACCATCCAATTAATGGCATCAAAGGCTTAACCGATGCTATCAGGGACCCTATGCATGCAGTCTCTAAAAATAGACGTCGGCTCTCATCCACATGCATCTTATAACAATAAATGTGAGATCAACATTCAAGCGAGCAATGTGATGCATTTCTCCCTCTGACGGCTAGTACTTCACCAACATTCTCAACGTCAGCAATCTCTACATTTCAGCCTTTTAGACAACAAGGTTTGAGATGAATGTACATCTGTAACGGCTAGAAACTGAGAATTCACGCTCAAATAAATATGTAAAACTTGATTTTAGAAGAAGCATGTTAGCCAACGAAACATTGTGTTCACAAAAGGTCAAAGCATCTGATCTGCACGAGCAGATGAACAGACAGTTGAATCCATTCTCAAAATAAAAGATTCTCCAAACTCTTCAAATACGGAGCATCGCTTTTGCTACAGCCTGATGCAACATGTGGAGGAATCCAGAGCGGCAGCTACCGTTGAAGTGCTATGATTGGACAGTTGCTGGTCAATTAAATCAGTTCGGACCACTGAAGAGTGTAATACACGGTTTACGTTTCCTTTAGACGAAGCCGATGCCATACATGAACTAAACTGGCTTAAGACGAGACTGTTAACGCCGTCACAGTAACCTACATTTGGAAAGAAATCCCCGTCATCAGACACGGTTTTTACTACATAACTGAACTAACCACAAAATGATCTGCTTGCTCTTTTTGACATTCTGCTTGTGATATTTAACAGCGGACCAACCTCGGCAGCCACGTTGCCCAACGTGTCGAGTCCGAGCTGTCGGAGTGAGATGAGGTTACAGTGGGCACAGAGCAGAAGGAAACGCAGGCACGTTCGGTTGGCCGCCAGCAGCTTGACGTTGGCCTCCTCGAAGGAGAGGTTCCGCAGGATAACGGCAATCTGCAGGACCCGCTGGGCCTCCATGTCGCTGATGCCCTGGTTCCGCGGTGGGTGGAAGAGGCTCTGCCAGCGCTCCTCCCTTGACGTACCATCTGCAGAGAGAACTGCTCTTTTTATCGATTCCGTTCATCAGAAGCTGGTGTAACATTTCTCCAACTGGTGCACCTGATTATTAAATCTTGTAGTGCCAATCCTTTGTAAAAAGGAATGTGAAACACTAAGTTGGGGGGGGGGGGTTTAAAAGACAACAGCACACATCCCACTCACAGGTATTACGCAAGCAACACTGGGAAGGGAAGTCGCAGTAAACAAAGCAAAGCACACGTGTGCATGTCACAGCATTGGAGGTGTCAATAAATACACAGTGGGAGCACACAGGAGAGTTCCCTTTTACTGCTTCCTGTGGCTTCTAGCACCAAGCACCTTTACCTTGTGCTGGGCTGTTCTTGTCCCAGATCAGCTCCCGGATTTCGACGTCCTCCACCACCTCTTTCCAGAACTGCAGAAGAACAGCAGCTGTTAGCATCGAACGGCTATGATAATAATAATTCAATCTCAGCTAAAATCATCAATCAAGTCGATGCAAAAATCGATGCAGCACAGCTGTGTATATATATGTATGATCTGTTATAATATTACCTTTGCCCAATACTCATTTATTGAATGGAGCTTGAACGCATCACAGTGTAACTCAATGCAACCTCCGTACGTTAGCCGTTCGCTCCGTTATTTAGCCCTGCCGGCTGCTAACAGCTAACGTTAACTAGCTCACGGTTTCAGAATTTGGGCATCGACTTGGTTCCAAAGTATCGGTTCTAGGTGACATCCCTGCTCCACACCTCCACATTTTTTTCCATTTTCAAACTTGTAGCCTTTAGCTCCAACCGACACCGACTCAAGTGACATCACTTGAGGACATTTATCAGACGTCACAGAGCTCCCTCTGGAGCCTCTTAAGGCTTTACATAACATGTTGTGTGACCTCAAAACAGACATTGTTCCCCTTTAATCTAGCACCAGCGCCACTACATGTTAATAATTCTCTGTGGGGATTTAAAGACATTTCTACACACAATAATGAAAACTTGCACTGTGCTGTTAAGATAATCTGAGTAGGAGACCAGCCTTCCCCCAGACGCAGGTCAAAGAGTTACTGAAAAAGAGATGAAATACTACATTGCATTATTTCTGAGTCACGTCTTTACTTTTCATGCACGCCTCTTAAATTGAGTGAGATCAAAGCAAAATTGACCTCCATTCTGATTTAAAGGCTCTCTTGGAGACGACCGCTCTCTGAGGTTCCTCTGTTGGGGAAAAAACCGCAAGATTTTCTGACAAATCTTCACGCTGCGAAGAGTGAAACAGATGCTTTGTGGCTTTCTCAGTGAAAGCCGTGTTTGATAGCTAAATATAAAAAGGCCAAAACCAAGAGACACATTTAGAAGAAGGCACACAAAGGTCACACAAATAAAAAGTCTTATTCTGCTTTACCCTGACAAAGTCCCGGGAGGTTTTCTCCTTCCAGTCCGTCCCGAACACCCCGGAGAAGCTGCCTAGCGCTGCGGAAAGGCAAAGAGGGAGGGTTAGAGTACTCAGTTCAGTATTATTTGTCTCTATTCCCTTGTTCTTCAATTCCCTCTTGATAAATGATGAGAACGGAGGACCTTTGATCCGAGAACAAAAGAGGGGAGAAGGCAGGCAGCAAATTGGGCCGCGCAATTAAAATGAAAACTAGGTTTTCCTCAATAAAGTTAGGAATCCACCTTTGGATACCTTAAATCAAACGACAGTTTACAACAGATAATCTCTACGCTAATTAAATGGAGAGAATCAACCGTCCAAAGCTATGCTTCTTTGTAGTCTGGAGCTCTAAAACCACTTATATATATTCTGCTGTTCAGCATCTGAACTAAGAGCACAATCCGAGGGGAACGTACAGTCGTCGAAGACGCCGGCGTGGGCCAGCAGCAGCGTGACCAGCTTGGGGTCCTTGTCCAGCTGCATGGCGTGCTTGCTCTCGTTGGACAGCAGAGTGCAAACGTTGACAGCAAAGTCCACCTCGTTGGGGAGCCCCGAGAGGAGGGACAGCACCAGTTTGTTGTAGTCACACGGCGGAACGAAGTCCGAAGACAGTCCATAGCTTTGGCGGAGATAGTCTGGAGGAGAGAAAAAGAAAACACGCATCTCAGGGCACATCCACATTAACAATAACAATAAGAATAGTATAAACGTATAGATTTTCCAACATGCAGCTCATGAATTAAAGTTTGAGCACGTAACAAAAGTCAACACATTTAATGTACGTTGCATTTAAAGCAAAGAAAAAGGCGTTAAGCCTCAGACACACTTTCCCCCCAGACTTACACTAATCACAAGCGTACGTTTCCATTCATGCTACAATTACGCACGCTCAGTTCCACACTCTACTCTAGTAAAGGAGTTCAAGGTTCGGCTGTCTTTGTATTTCTCTAAAGACAAATTCCATAAGAAGGTAAAGGCGGGTCGCTCATCGAACAACCTCTCTTCAAAACAAGCCTCTCGTTAGTTATCTCCAGGACGTGTTAATGTGAAATATAAACCATCGTTGGCCTGAAAACACTAGTCTCTGGAGGAGAAGAAGAAACGGAGCATTTTCAAAGTAATGGTTGCATCATGTGAACGTAGCAGTAGGGCTGCAGAGTAAAAGCCTTCGGTTGCCCTGGTGTGTCCGGCAGCCAGTTTAATTCAGATTTATTTTTCCCTTTAACAGAGGTCAAGCAAACCAAATAGGGCAAAGAGCCTTCAGTCCAAATGAGCTTGATGAGGCGAAACTCTCCAACTTTGAATTGTGTTCACCGGTCCACCTCTGCGATGGGCTTTCATAATTAAGAAGGCTTCTAATCCTAAATCGCGGGGAAGGAATCATGACTCGAACTGTGTTCGACAGCTCTAAATGATCCGGTCTGCGAGAGCGCCATCATTTCTGTCAACAAAGTCCACGTTTTTCTCTCGTCCTCGATCATGCATAGGTTGTCATTTTTTCCCGTAACGGTGGATACTTTAATTTGGTGCAGCATCTTTAGTAGACTCATGCCTCTGGGACTCAATCGTAGAGCCGAGAAAAGTCCTGCCGAGTGAATGAAAAAAAAAAAGTTTGTGCGGGCGAATGGGATTCAGCAGAGTTGCTACTAGAGCGGCGACGGCGCCATTCAAACACCTGCCTGCTGTCTGCTCCTGCAGTGAGCCAGAGGTGCAGAGGACTGAAGCTCAACATTTGACGGAGACGTCTTTGCGGGCGGAGCGGATTAAACGACTAGTGAAAAAATAAAATAATCTGCCAATGTTCCTGCCGATGTATCGATATCAATGCATTTGTCTTTAAGATGAGCGACATGAAAATATACAGAAATGCTAAGCTAGGTTTCGGGTAAAAGCTCCGCTTTTGGTCCCCACCAACTCCTAAAGAAAACATCTGGTTATTTAGCCGGTAAATACTCCAATCAGAGCCCGACGACTAGTGGATTAATCGATGCGTTGACCAAAAAAAAGTATTTTTTTCTAAAGAAATAAATCTCAAACATTCCCTGTTTCAAGCTTCTAAAATGTGGGGATTTGATGCTTTTTGGTTAAAAACCCCAAAAAGATTCTGGTTGCTATTATGAATGATGTTTACTAAATAAAAACAAGCCGTTCCATGAGGGCATACTGAAGTATTTTTTTAACACTTTATCAACATATTACGGTAAAAGTAGTTGAGGGTAAAAACACTGATTTTAGCAGCTTTATAGTTTTTATTCCTCAGATGACTAAAGTAACAGTTTCAGCCATAATACAGCAGTGTGTGTGTGTGTCACCTGAGCTTGTCTGCAAAATTTCTAAATCCCCAAAAAAGAAAAACAAAAAAGGTCCCCTCCAGCGCTCCTAGCAGCAAAGCCTTACTCGAGCACCGTCACTCCAACTACAGTAACAAGCTTTCAAAGAGACTTGCAGACTCAACTGCACGAGAGACAAAAACAACCCATTGTGTTCTTCAAAGTCAGACTCATCTGGGTAGTGAATGAGAGAAAAAAACATTCACAGTCAGAGACAAAAGCTCAGCGCCGGCTGTCGCGTGTCCTTTCCCAGCCCCCGGTCGTGTTGTGGAGTCACTCTGCTCAGCAGGCAGACGGCCGGTTGGTTACACTAAAAACAGGCTGGAGGCTCTGAGGGGAAGCCAACAAGTGCTTCCCTCCTTCCCCTTCATCAATAATGGTCGATCACCTCAGAGGAGCGGCTCGGCGGTCGGCGGCTAACGGATAGCTCCGCGCATGAGCCGGACAAGGTGTCGAGGCCTCGGCAGGCAAAACTTTAAGCTTTTGAAATATAATACGGTTCCTCAGAGGCAGTTCTTTGCTTCGGTTTAAAAAAAGTTCTAACCGGTAGTCAATACTTGGGTGTGCGTAGGCAAGTTCAGAGAGAAAAATAAATAAATAAAAAGAGGCATAAACAATGCATTTCGCAGCCTTGATTCAAACACAGCGGCGCTCAGCGAGGTGAAAGCTGAATGAAACGAGAAGTGATGAATGTGGAAGTACAGGAGGGCAAACGGCTGAAAGCTCAGCTGTGGCGGGGGTCCTCGGCCTGGTTAGTGAAGTTTAATGATGAGGGGAGTGGGATGTTCAAGTTAGAAAGCACCGGAGCAAAAGGCAAGAATAAAGGATCTGTACCAACAGAGTAGAAATAAATAACCGTGGACATTTTACGGCTTCGAGATGACGCAGTTATTCTGTGAACAGGAGCCATCTCAACCTGTTGAAGAAACTGTTTTAGGGAGGGACGCACCAGCCAGTCGATAAAAATAATGTGCAACGAATTTCATCGTCAATCTGTTGGGTCTATTTTGTAAAGTAAATTGTTATATTATTCGTACTTATACTGCCCATCTTGATTTGGGGAAGCGCACGCATTGCTCTCTTGCCCAGAGTTTGAGGAGAGGGTCGATACCACTCTCACGTCTCACAGTAAACATGAAGCCTGATGGCTCAGCTTGGTCCAAAGTCCTCCTACAAGCTCCTCCAAAGCTCATTGATTAACACGTTACAGTTCAAGAGATTAGAAACACAAGCAGTAAGATGACGTCACGTCAGAGCAACAAAAAGCACACCGAGACCTGACATGTTTTCATCAACACACACACA
>NW_022280063.1:442049-444995 GCF_004355925.1 Anarrhichthys ocellatus | reverse complement strand
CAGAGAGAGACAGACAAACAGACAGAGAGAGACAGACAAACAGACAGAGAGAGACAGACGGGGTGAACTTCAAAGCAGAAGCAGCGAGACAGAAAACCAGAGAGGATGTAAATAGAAAGTGAACCCATGAACCTGGAGCAGACGTGACCCAGACAGAATAGCAGAGTGAACTGGTGAACAGAGAGAATACGAGAGAGCTTCTGAATACTAAAAGCACACACGGAGTCTCTGCCCACCTGATACGATGTGTTGCTGGTAGTTGTAAGAGCTGGGAATTGCACCGATTGGAAGAGAGACTTTGGGATTCCCCGGCTGCGCTTCTTCATCGTCCTCGCCGAAGTGGTGGACTTTCTCATACTTCTCCAAGTATCTGCAGAGGGAGAAAGAAAGAAACTTTTTAACACTTAAGGTGTTGTTGTTTTGAATTATGCAGACACATTTCCCTTCTTTTGAAGTTGATGGAGCATCATTTCTCTGTGATGCCGAGAACAAACCCCCAACAAGCCACCGACACTCAGTGTATTTTGAAGCTCTGATTGGCGACAGCTTCCATCGACTAGACACTAACAATTAGAAATGCACCAAACAATAGGTCCAATTTGGCTGGTTGTCGGTCCTAAATGGACCGTTTTAACGGCTTCCCGTTGCTAGGCAACAGCGAGGGTGAGTGTTTACTTCCTGTCGGCTCGTCTCATTCACTGCAACAGGAAACAATCTAGGACACATTTGGATTGTTTACGACTGTGACACACACACACACACACACACACACACACAGTGTGGAATCTCTTCAGTGTGAGTGAAGAAGAAGAGTGAAAAGCTCGCATTTCATTTGTGCAGACACCTGGAGCACTTTTATTTTGAGGTATGTCTGAGTGACAGACAGAATAATACTCAATCTTTTATTCCGGACGTACAGTTGAACTGGCCGTGAAAGAACAGTTTGTATACGCTGTCAATCATAGTTTTTAGATGGAAAGAAAATCCGAAATGTCAGATTAGACTTTTATAAAATTGGAGATTGGCAAATAATATTGCAATCGGTGTATTTCTATTAGAATCTGGACTAGAACACGTTTACTCCGAGATGGACTACATTCATTATTTCTCTAGCACGGCAACATGAAACACAAAATGTCAAAGTACTTTTTTTTGCAAAATAGTTAGATACAGAGCACATATAACTCGGTTTGTTTAAAATGAAACAGACCGTTATATGGTAAATAATAAACTACAATCAATGGTGCGCCCTGTGTTAAGCTAATCTTTGCGCTGCCTTGAAGGCAATTCAATATGTTTAACTCCAACCTTCTCACTGTGATTTAAAAGCTACAGAATAGAAACACGTTTGAATTCACAAAGCCATACAGCACACCCGTTGCGTCCCACCACGAACGTCCACTTCCCACCCAGCAGTGGAGGGAAAAACAACCCGTTGTTGGTGCCAGACAGAATATACTCAAACAAGCGTCACCTTTTTCTATAGAAAGCTCCGTCACAAAGACTCTGCTGCCGCACATTAGCCCGACGTAAACGGACACTCGGCGTGACATCGGCACTGCAGGTCAAAAAGCCCTTCCTGTACCGCGCATGATTCAAGAAGAAGCACAAATGTTAACAGGCTTATCAGCTGAAGGAATTTAACCGATTCCATGGTAACCCATTCAAACTAGGAACTACAAAAGTATACCTTTAAGTCGAGGTAACACAAAAATCTACTTCAGCGTACGCAAGAGGGACACCATCACATCCAATGCAAATGACACAGCTCAGGAGTTTCATTGTAAAAATGCAATTCGATAGCTTTCACCTCGCTTTACTAGTTTTTTTTGAGCTCAACAAAGCCCATGGAAAATCACTTGCAGCGAGCCCGTGGTGCTTTCAAGGGCTCAAAGGTGTTAAGTGAAGCATGATCCACACAGAAAGTGAGGCCGAAAAAAAAAAAGAAAAAAAAAAGAGCACCGCACAGCATGAGATAAGCAGGTCTTTGCATGAGAGTGTGGCTGCGAGCACACACCGGGCAGCGCCGGTCGGTGGCATGAGATATGAAAAAGGAGTCCCCCGCCACAAAACAAGAGAGCAGATTTTCATGCATTTCAATCCTAAAAACTCAACATCTTTCAGACGTTTACAGCTGGGGTCAGTTTGGCTTATCGTGGAGGTGTAAGAGGCCGGGTTAGTTCAAGCCACTTTGAATATAATTATGTAAAACGGGGGGGGTATTTGAATAACACCACTTCTCATCTGAACGGTGCAACAGCCTGCAGTAGAAACGAGTGAACCGGCTGCAGCACAGACATCGAGCAGAGAACTCCTCTTAAGCGGCCATCGCGCTCGCATCCTTGACAAGTTTGCACTTATTCTCGTTGAGCACGCTCTCTTGGATTCTTTCTAAACGCCCCATAACAATGCGGAGAGAGAGAGACGCAAACAAAAACACACAAGCGATACCTCAGCGGCGATAGTGTGGTGAACCCTGCCTGTGTGGGCCGTGAGTCACAGAGCGAGCGCCCATTACTGAATGATGCTCCGCTTGTTCATCGCGGCCGAGGTAATCCCCCGTCCGCTGGCTGCCGGGTGACACGCCGGACTATAAATACACTCAGCCTTCATTTGTTCAGAGAGAGAGAGAGAGAGGCCCCAGCCCCGACTGCAGCGTCATCAACCGCTGTCTGGGCACAAGCAAGAGAAAAGGGTTGCGGGTAAAGACAGGTGGGGGCCTGGGAGGAGGGGGGGGGGTTGACTGCAGCTGCTCATGTCTGCACTTCCCCTTTTTCACACAGGCATGAAGAGAGGAACAACCCCCCCCTCCTCCTCCACACCTTGAGTAGCATGCAATTACCCACCAACAGAAACCACCGCTAACACTGAGGCAGGTTTTCCCTCCAAAATAATACCAGTGCAGGGACACACACACACACACACACACACACACACACACACACA
>NW_022280063.1:421729-441949 GCF_004355925.1 Anarrhichthys ocellatus | reverse complement strand
AGTTGTACTCCCAGCTTCCATTGCTGCCCAAATGCCCTCGGTGTGTGGGAGTCCATTGCCCCCTGCTGGACATGAACGCAGGCATGCAAATAAACACACACACACACCAACACCTCTGCCAATTTCTGGGCCGAAATGTTTGCTGGGATTTGTCAATAATCACGGGGCCGTTTGCCGAAGGCGGAGCCAGTGGAGGAAAACTCTGTAAAAGCCGGATCCCTTACAGGAGAGACCGCTTGTTGCCTGGAAGCAGACTTTAAGTCACACCAGAGCGCAGCGTGAAGGAAGTGACTGCAATACTATCTCTGTGCTCTGATGGTATCCCTGTGACTCATGGGTCTGTTTCACTCGTGTGGTGAATGCATGCATGATGATGGAGAGGTCGCGGGAAAATAAATGAATATAAACAATAAGCCCCTTGCAATACAACTCCACCCTTTTAACAGGCGCCGTTTCCATTCCAGTTGTCATCCGTGTCAATCTGGATGGCACGGTGGCTCAGTGGTTAGCAGCACATCCTGGGTTCAAACTGGAAGACGTTCAGAACAGAACACCGCCGACACGCGTCAAGGAAAAGATGCTTTCCTTTGTGTCAGCCGGACTTTTGTGCGACCGTTATTCAGAGTGAACGTACGCCCGCTCCTTGGAAATAAGCCTCGATGTATATTCCAACCTTGACTATCCATTTTATATCAGGAGAGGATATATTAGAGGAAAATGCTATTTTCTTTTCACGAATCCACACATTCCTCACAAAGATCACTCCTGACATGACTACCGTCTGTTTGACAGCGTGACCACAAGACATTTAAGACCGATATCGCCCATCTGCAGCTGCTGTTTAGTGTGTTGATTTCACCATTTCCCTTATTGTGCGACTGATGCTTGAACTTAGTTTGTATTTTTGTCATGACACCTTGCACAAAAACCAAGTGGCCGATAGCTGCCTACATCTGCTGTGTTGAGTCACTACGGTGCTGTAAACTGGGACGTTAATGGTGACAGTTTAGGGGAATGGCACGACTCCATGAATTTCGCAGGTTGCACCCATGTGAGGGACATAGGGGGAAAAAGGAAAAAAAAAAGAAAAAAAAAAGAGTTTGTTGACAAGGTGAGCGGTGGTAGCAGACAGGACGGTGTTCAGGATCAGACTTTATTTAGGCTGTCCCTGAACAAACAGGCGAGAATAACATAACGGTGCCATTAAACAATCAGGGTGCACAACTGCACGCGCAGGTTTTGGCCTAGTTCTTAAACGGGACTTATTAATTGACTTGCTTCTCGACGCCAAGCGATCGGACAGAAACCACGGAAGCTTTGTGGCATCGTAGCGTGAGCACGCACAAAGGCGTTCATGCTCAACGCGCTGTTTGTAGCATCATGCTACGAAACGCCAGAGGGCGTACAAACAAAATGTATACTATGCAGCAGAAAATAAGCCATAAACCAACCTCCACAATGCTGAGAAGGAATAGTATTCAACTGTAAACTCCCATCTCACATTCCTAATATATTCTGTATTGCCTCTATACAAGCCCTGTAAAGAAAGAAGTCAAGTAGTACATGTATTATAAGGAATTAAAGGTTTAATATCCTATAAACAATTTGATATGGCTGCAAAATATTTACTTGTATAGATTCTATTTGTTAAACCCAGCATTTGAATTAGAATTGTCCTTTGTGAAATCCTCAGACATGTTGGTAGTGCTTTTATCAGTGAATATTTGTGAAATCGGCACAAGAACGCGCACAAAAAGGCCCAACAGCAATACGCGCACGCTTTACAGGATCATTATTTACTCCTCAATGAGGCAGACCATTAAATTAGCACAATAAAACTTTGAAAATGCCCCACCCCCCTCCAAAAACCCCTGACGCTCCTGGACCAATCACCAGATTGGCAGAGAACGTTTCTTGTTACTTAAGACAGACTAAACGGACAGAACAAACTCCAGTTATGTGTCGAATGCACTTAGAAAATGAAGCGACTCCTCTTCTACTGAAGAGCTGTAGCCTACATTACACCCACAGCAAACATTTTAACCATATCATCCACCTAATGAAACGGTAGAGCCGGATTCTAGGCCCACAGACAAGCACAAGGCGGATGTAGCAATCTGCTGGTTAACAAGGAAACTGAGAGAAGTAGATTAGACTATCAGTGGTGGCCCACGCTGCTGGAGGGCAGACGGGCCGAAAAACATAAAGTCTCAAGAGACGTTATCTTTGACAGCAAGTTTGCTCTCGCGCTCTTATTTTGTTGAAAAGTCTCTTATTATGCTGCATTTAAAAAAAAAAAAAAAGGCAGACTGAGACACACGCTGGTCGACACAGCTCCGTCTTTATCCACAACTATCCGTCATCGGAGCATCTCTGAAGTCTGAGCAGCAGCTCGGACGAGGCAGGGAGGAATACAGACGCGGCTAATGCGAGGCAGATCAAAGGCCACTTCGTCCAGATGTTTCAGACGGAGAGGAGGGGGAGCAGAGAGGGACCGGCAGGAACGATGCTACCCGGAATAATCTCAGAGCCGGGTGTGAGAATTAACACCGGTCGAGCAGAAAAAGGCAGCGGAGTGTGTCTGCGATGAAGGGCTGGGCAAGAGTTCAGTGTTTTGGTTTTCTCTTCTTGCCAGTAGAAACAGCGATATCACATGTCGTCTTCCACCAAATCAGGTGTGAAAGTATGTTATCTAAAAAGCGAGACTTTTGACGTTGCACCTGCACCTCCGTGGTTCTGCACAGTCGACACCAAGTGCTACTTTGGCACGAAAATAGATGAGTGGACACATTAATAGATACAGTGGCCTACAAAAGATTTCCAAATGCCTGCGATACATTTTCAGTGATTGCCGTGTGTCTCTAACTCGTAACTACAAATAAAAGGTTCACTTTGCATTTGAACTTCTGTTTCTCTGCAGCCTCAATGTTCAACCAGAGAGTTTCTCAATCTGTAGTTCCGGAGTCATTGTGTGACACGAGGACGGGGTCACAGGAGATCTTTAAAATTCGTATAATCATACTTATTTGGCTTTGTTTTTTTTAAATACTATTAATTATAATCCACTTGCAGCTGGCGGGAAAACAAAAAAGGAAAAGTACATCACGCTCCAAATCACGCGGCAACTAAACTGCCACCTAATTGTCGGGGTCGTGAGAATTTTGGAGACCTAAAAGTGGTAGAAGCGGTAGAGAAACACTTGGGCTTCTAGTCTGCCGTTAACGTCAACGAAGCGAAAGATTCAAATGTCGCCTGAAATGAGTAAACCCGTGAACGTGATTGCCTCGGCTTCACTATACCGCAAACAGTTAGGGTGACAGGGTGAGAGACGAAAGTGTGGTGTGATTACTTCGCTGTATAGGAAGCAGCATGTTTTACTCTGAAGAAAACAACCACATTACTTGGTTGGCGGTGGTTGATTCAGCAGAAAGAGTAGTCAAAGGGTGGTTTGTTTTTTCCTGTAATCACTGTGGACAGTAGAAACAGTCCTGGGCTGCAGAGCTGGAAGCCTCGCTTGCTCGGATTACAGCGCGGCGTTAAAACGGGGAAACCGGACTCCGTACTCCTGAGCCCTAACACCGCTGAATCAAAACACCTTGAATAGATCACTGCTACATGCCCTCATCAAATCAGAGTTCAGTTCAAAACAATGCCAATATTATTCCTCATAATAGATGCTGTAAGACTAGACATCACAGGGCAACACTCCCCCAGATTTAAATTGTTAAAACACGGTAAAACAAACGGTTTTGTCTCCCGCATATTTTCCCGACCGTGTGTTCAAATCTCGTCAAGGCAATGTGAGCTACCAGAATAGAGTCGGCGTGTTTCCTGGATGTCGGTGCCTCCTTGGGCCCGATTTCCTCCCGATGGGGACGCAGCGGAGAGGGCAAACAAAGGTGGAGCCGGGGTGTCCGTCACCTGACTTGGCTTCTGTGCTGCAGTTTGGAAAAAGAAGTCAGAGACTCCAGCAACACCAGAGGCCTCATTGCCAAACAACTTTCATTCACTACTCGGAAGTGAAAAAAAACAATCAGGACTCTGGTTGCTCCACGTGGGTTGAGAGCTCAGTGCCCCAAATCATATGAAACGACTAATGGAGGAGGGAAAGGCGTGGAGATGTGAAACAGTACCAACTGAGAATCATCCAAATTAGTGTAGCCGCCGGTAACTCCAACCCAATCCGTGGAAACGGAGTGCAGATGTAGAACATAAATGTATGTCGAATTATGGAAATGTGAAAAGGTTCTCTGGAGTCACGGGAATAGATCTGGGGGAAACAAGTCAGTCCCTGAACATCACAGACTATTAAAGACAGTGTGGGTTCTATGTTGTAAAACCATTTACATTTTTCCTCAATTCTTCCAACTTGAAAGCATGTTTATGGCCAGTGGAAGTTCTGGCCATGGCATTTTTGCCATGGTCACTATTATATCCAACACCTGCCCCTTTAAACGGACAATTTTCTCTCTCTCTCGCACCCAAACGCCTTATTTAAGTCTATATCTTTTGCTTCAATCTTGCTAATGAAGCGCAAAAAAGAAAAGAAAAAGAGAGCTGCCAGAGATAAACCATGCCCTTAGTGTGTCTGAACCCTTCCTCCCTCCGAAGCTGGAAGTGAAACCGGCTCCGTTGGTGGGACTGGTGTCCGAGTGGCGCTTCAACAGGTTGAAAACGAGCTGGGAATAATATTTTCTGGCAAGCGCCCCTCACTTATTACCGGGTGACATTCAGATATCAAGTAGACGGCAGCGGGAGCTGGCACGGAACCCCGGTGCTGCTTTCTACACTGTGACCGTCCGACTCATTCAGACGGGGAGACGTGGTCCACAGACAGACCGTCCCGTATCAGAAAAGGCATGTCTGCAGCAAGGGAGTATCCTTCAGTCCTTCCTGCCAACTCATTTTAATCCCTCAGGTTAAAAAAAAAAAAAAACACTTGAGTTGTCAACTTGAAGTTGAAATTCCAGATTCCAAAAAACAGCCAAAATACGATCTCATTAAATGTTACGCGACGCTGCTTTCAAGAGATCTCAGCATCTATTATTATTTTGGTTGGCAGTACAAAGTCTTAGACGTTTGCACACACAGCTTTAAAAAATAAAAAAGCCCGGTTCCAGATGGTCGTTCGGCGGGCCGATCAAGATTAACACATGATATTAGCAAACATCCACCCGGCTTAAGTGTCCTTGAGCAACACAGTGAACTTAAGCGCATATCTACCTCAGAACTGGCTATGACCTCAGAACTGGCTATGACCTCTGACACACCCCCCCCACACACACACACACCACCCCCCACACACACACACACACACACACACACACACACACACACACACAGTGATCAAACTATTAGCCTGCTTATGCATAGAAAAACTGGAGGGAAAAAGAAACACCTCATTTCTCTACTCTGTCAGCAAAAAAAGCAGCATGGGGGAGGCGACGACAGTCTATTTATCCGCCTTAGTTGAGGCAAGACCAGTCTAGCCGCCTGCTGCCTCTGACATCCACCGCACTGCCTCAGACAAACTCTACAGAGAAGCTCCGGTGGCCGGCTGGTGATATCCAGCTGGTCGGTCGACTCGGCTGTCAGATAAACGACGCATTAGGCGGCCGAACTGTGTCTAGCTTTTAAGTATTATGGAGGTTCAACAAAGCAGTTGACTTCCTGCAAATTTTGACACACTCAAAACTAAGCCTGTCAGACAAAGACGGATATCTGAATATTAGTGTTTTACTGAGCCGTTGAAGGTAAGTTCACACATTGAATCAGATCACAGAAACTAAACACCTTTGCACTGCAGCTACTTCCGCTCGGAGAACAGACCTAAACAACAGTCTAGTCAGCCATCCGGACAGCCAAGCAAACCATTACATAATCCTCTGCTTTAGAGAAAAAACACTTTGTTAAGTATTCCGTCCTTTACACTAAATATGTGTATGTGTGGGGCCATTATGGCCCTCAGAAAGACCTCCACCAACTTCAGCAGCACCACATGCCCTCCATGTGCCCGAGTTGCTCAGCCCCCCTGCAGCCATCGCTGATGTCTACTTTTGTGGAGCAACAAGTCTCATCAGACGAGTCCAGTTGGCAATCAAACGAGCTGCTACGCTCCCAACAGCTCGCACCAACTTAGTAAAAAAAAATAAAAAATACACGGATTATTGGCCACTACTTGTACATCAACCAGCGACCTGCAGTTGCCTGTAACACATCCATGAGAGGTTGCTACAGGGGTGTAATTCCCTGCAGGCAGGTGCTAGTGATGGAAACAATCGTTGCATGAGGTAGAGGGGAGGAGAAAAAAAAAAAAAAAAAAAAAAAAAGGGAGTATGGAGACGGTAGCGACCGTCAAAAAAAACAACCCACAAACGCCAGCTGTTGAGGAGAGCTGCATTTCCACCCGACTCCCATCACTGGCAGCTGACTGTGTTAAAACTTTAAGGGAGCCTGAATGTTACACAGGTTAAAGAGCCTGGAGCTGCTCGGCCCATAGTAGCTGTATCGTACCCAGGCACCACAGCGTTTTCAGAAAGAAATAACCGCCATTAGTGTATGGTGTAGGGTCATCACGGACAGATGCTCTTCAAAACTCTGTTCCAGACATAACAAATTACAGAAGAAAACATTTGGCCATACACTTGTATTTTTCATAAAAGATGGCTCAGATTGTTAGCCATCGAGGTAATCCACCATGTCATGACAAATACACACACACTATTATGGCCCATGCTTTAATTGCACGTCATAATATCGCGCTCGTGCTGCTTCCTAGTAGAGGCTCGAGATCCTGCTGGCTGCTGCATCTCGTTTTGTAAACACTCCCCACATGCTACCTGGGAGGAGAGCTGCGTGGTCGTGCTACTTACCGAAGGTAGTACTGTTTTAAAGCAAATGCAGCGTTGGAGCAACTCCTCGGAAAGTTGAACTCGTCCCCGAGTTCGATCCATTGGTTTTTGTCAGAGACCTGGAAGGAGACGGGGGAAACGAGTCCGTTAGGGAGATAACAAGCACTTCCAGCGGCAACAACAACACAAAAAAGAGCGGTTTCACTATAACCATCTGGTCGGCTACAGGTTCCCCCCAATGAGGCCAATCATTAATCAATAACTTCCTCCAACTGCTGAAAATATATTTAAAAATAGTGCCTTAAATTACCCACCAGTGGCTCGCATTTGGTAGAATATCGTTAAATTAGCTGCTAATATACCCGTTATCCTAACATATTTACATTTGTCACATCAGTAAGTACAACTGACTCCCTTTAGGATAGTATCGTTACTGTTGAGGCTAGTTAGCACCGTAGCTAACAAGCTACCTTGACTTTTTCAAAAAATTTTGCGTTAAAACCGACCGAGGCTAAACTCAAACCAACCGCCTCCGCCTAAACACGAACGCTTCGGCGTGCGGAGAGCCGTTCGGTTGTCGGAGCAGGTTTTTGCACCGTTTACCGTGTTCACTACACGGGCCTGTGAGGCCTACATTTTGAGATCAGCCATGAAGCCGAAAGAAAGATGGCTATGGCGAGAAAGCGCTATCAAGCTTCCCCCCGGGTGGAAACTACCGGTAAAAAACCCCGGGCGAGGCGCCGCGTGCTACGCGGTGTTTCCCGGGGCTGGGCTCCGTGCTGATAATCGATGTTAAACGTGCCCGCTAATTTCGAGTCCGCTCCGACTACACTCTGACTGCCGAGCGGTCGGGACTCCCGATTCAAAGCACACAACAACACAAGCCACCACATTGCATAGAGATACATGGAGAACTAGCACAAGGCCAACGCAGACCCACTATCGTTTGTGTGGAGGGTTTACACTTGTCCCGGGCTTCTCGCGACCGAGTTGTAGAGTCGTCCACCGGGGAGTCCACGCAGTGTGGAGAGAAATCCACTTTTAGTTCCCACTCACCTTAGCAAATCCACCTAAAGCGACGACTCTGACATAGAGAGCATTCAGGTCCAGCTCTTTCCCACCCACGATAGGAATCTTCCTGAACGGCGATCTGAGGGGATAACACAAGAAATAAAGGCATACGTGTTTAAATAACAGTTTGGGTTAACTCACGGCCGAATGCAATTAAGATTTAAAGTTGCATTTCTTGGGAATAAAGACGCCCCAATCTCACCCTCTGCTTTGGTGAAATTGCCGCAGCTCGTCCAGGAAAGCCTGTCCTTTCCTTCGTTGATCTAGTAGATTTTTCCCCGTCGAATTTGCCATTGTTTTTGCATGCAAAAACGGTTAAACCCCACTTCAGACGCTTCTTAAGACACCAAGGATCCCATACTCCGCCGGCGCTCAGTCATTCGCGAAGCTGAGTGTTTAAAAAGTTAAAGAAATAGCTGATAGCAAGAAGAGCGGCAGCTCGCTAATAAAGACTGATGCACACAGAAAGCGAGCCCGAATTCAACCCCGGACTAAGTTCCGACGAACAGTCACAAATACGACCGATTCACCGGCAGACTGCAAACGCCATGGCCGAATGTGTAGAATTAATGCTTTTGGTCGCGGTTGTATTCGTTTGGAGTGGTTTGACAGTGTTACGGACGCAGCTCCGAGGCTATCGCACACTGTAGAGCGGCAGAGGGATGCAGTTCTCAGACAAAAAGATGTGGAGGCCGAGGAGCTCGGACTGCCATGCGTGCAGCGCCCTCTGTGGCCACAGGCGGCACTGCACCCTCCAGAGCGGAGAGCGGGTGCTGGAACAATAGAGACTGTTTTCTTTTTTAGGGACCGTCTGACAACTCGTTTCTCTGTTTGGAAAACGGGTCAGGAGGTACTTGGAAATGTCCCGTGGGGGGAGGGGATAACACTAATTAACATAGCTCCCTTGTTATCCCAACCAGGCGTGTAATAGAGGGCGACCCTACTTTCTTTTTTTTTTTTATATCTGTAAAAGTATTTCCAGAGTATTTCCAATAGGAAACAAACAATTTCATACTCCACAGCAATATTTAAAGATACCATGCAGCCACTTAAAACCAGCACTGCAGTAGTCTGTAGTATTGTCTATTGACATTTTATTTTATTTTCAATCCACTATTCTACACAAAAATAAGGCATGATATATAAGGGAAAAAAATACTTCCACAATAAATAAATCCTTCATATATTTAAGGAGGGTGAAGTACTTGATCATGAGTAATGATTGTTTACTTGTTTTTTTAAGGATCATCTAAAGGCAAATTTACCACTACACTAAATTTTTTTTGACATTCATGCATTTCCATTTTCGGAAAATGATATATTCTTGCATAGGCGTTCATGTGCATTATGACTCTCGTACTCACTCCAAAAATATTTATTGAGGGACTTAAATAATCAGATATCTCTGTCTCGTGCCATTTTAAACAGTAATTCAGTGCAACCTGGGTTTGAACACTTAATTGAAAACGTTACGTCAATTGCAATTACCCTTTGAGCTTGATTTTGGATGTTTCTACATCAAGTGCCACTTGTGTTGCAATCTTGTTGATTTTGGAAATCCTGGGCAATAAATAGGCTACATTATGATGTCAATTATAAATGTATACTTCCACTACACATTGTGATCACTATCTGTCCACGCATCTATTTATAGTTATTTGTTGTCGACATCATTGGTGGTTTACACATGGTAACTAACGTGTTTGGTGTTTATTTTTATCTTTCTTTCTGTAAACTTGTTAACACTGCGGTAAGCAGCCGCTATCCCCTGGCTGACCACCTCAACACGTCTTTTATCTCACAGGGTGGTTGAAAATTACTCCTGATCCCTTCTCCCTGTAACTGCCAAGCGGATATCTCCTTGATGGGGTTACATTCAACCATTACACGTACCCCTTTGCTCAATGAAAAACCTGTCACAAAATGGCGGAGACGTACGTTAGCAGACCCCATTTTGAGGAATTGACACTAGACAGCGGAAAAGTGCGTGTCCTTGCGTGTGGTTTTCAAAATACTGCTCCGTTTTTTTGCAAACAAACTGCGGCAAACGCGAGTTCACCTCGCGCCTGTTTGGACTCCCCCACCCGTCGAACCGAACTATGGGCTAACGAGTCGGTGGTGCGCTAGCCTGTTAGCTTAGCACACGTTAGCTAATTTAGCAACATTACGACGAACCTGTTGTGAGCAGTTTGTTTTAATCCACTTATCCACTAGCACAGCACGTTAACAAACAGCGTTTCTACTGATTTTGTGTCGGTACTAGTCAATATTATTAGCGCTCTATTGACGGAAGTTTTGGCGCTACAGATTACAGGCCCTTATTAACACTGCTAATTGCTAAGTAGGTTACCTCCGGATGCGTGCAGTTCACATAGAAGCTCCCACAGTAAACATAATGTTGAAGTTGTCGTCATTTAGCTATATGTAGCATCAAACGCTGAACACTACAAGATACTTCCTGCCAATTAATTTAACGTTGGGTTGCCGTTAAAATCGTTTAAGGCACGCTGGTGTTGTAGCTAGCTAATAAGGTGGTTAGCCACCGTATGTGCGTAACGTGGACCTATATTCCCTTTGCATTTCCAGTTATTAGATTGGTTTTAAACAGTCCACACTGTTTAATAATGATGTGATTCTCTGCTACTTCTGTCGGTGTAACCTTTGTATTGTATGTGACGTTGCAGTGTACAGTTTGGACGATGGCGTGCTTTATGTGAAAGCCGTCTTTGTATAGGCTGCTTCACGGATATTAATTTTGCCATACGGAGACATTAATCGTTTCTGTTCTATTCACCTCTCCTATCTTATTACTTGCCACTCTTGACTACGTACACATTCGCTATAACACCGCTACACTAATAAGTAGGACTTCGGTTGGTTGAATAGAATACAGTAATAGTTTAAGCAACAATGGGAAACACTGATAATATCGTGAATGCTTTGCTGTAAAATGGCCTACCTCATACATAAAGGCATTTCCTATAGCAGCCATAAGGTGCAGTTGGGGATTATTAAATTATTTCAATGCAGCTTTTCAGTTTTGCATCAAATGTGTGCTTGTGAATGTCTTGAGTTGACAGATTTATATACATTTTAAGTATTCAATGTTGTAATGATATACAGCAAGTAGTGAAAATGCATGAAAGATCTGCAGTGATACATTTTCTGTATGATGATTTACATCTCTATTGTCTTGCATTATTTACCTTTTGGGCCCTAGAGATTACATAACAAAACATTACATTTAATTCCAGCTTGTGAATTTAAAGTTGTTGACATATTTTAAAGGATTTTCTGGCTAGATTGAATGTAATATCTAATGGGGTGATGTTGCATTGTACAGCAAAACCCCTTTGCTCCATGCACAGAGACACAATGAAGATGCTGTATATGAGGCATGATATTGCGGGGGCAAAAACATGGAAATGTTGCGAGCAATAAAATTCCCATATGAGATCTCAAGTGTCAGATTAATGCTTTAATGCACGGCAGTCTGACCTTTTCATGTAGAAATACTCAGACAGTTTCACAGAAGGCCTTGAAATCAATAATCATAGTATGTAGGCAATGAACAGATGTATTAACTGACTTCCAGCAAATTATCATCCTGTCCATCTATAAAGAATCAGATATGTTTTCACAGGCATTAGTCAATGCACTTATCCTTAAAAGATCATATATGTTACATTAATATGACAGTCATACACATATATTACGAACTAATGCCATAAAGGTACACATTAACCGGAAATGTACGCCTTAAAATATGCAAACAAAAAGCAGCTTGAACTTCGGTTCCATCCCTGACACCACCCAGTTAAACCGCTTCTTTTTTTATTTTGAAGTGATGAATGCTGTGCGGTGACTGTGAGTGTGCACTTGAAAGCTGCACGGTCAGTTATGCCATCACGCGCACGTCCTCATCGGATGTGACAGCCCGGCCCCTGGTGGCATATGGCGCAAACGGGGCCAGTAAGCCCAAGCTGCCTCCACGCACCCGGACAAAAAGATCCCAGTGGGACGCTAAGTGCGTGAAACGTCCTTACACCTCCCTGCTCCCTTGCGGCCTCCTCCACGCCCGATGGTCGGTGTCTCTCTGAAGTGATGCCCCCCCCCCCAACCACCACCACCACCACCACCACCGTCCAGTCATTTGGTGGGAAATGGCTCCATCTTCTGGCGGGCGCGGGAAACACGTCCTGAGTGATGGTACGGGTCCGCCTCCCCGCGTTAGGAACACATTGTACTTGGAGGGATCAGTTGAGAGATTTTTTCTTTTTGCTTTTTTCAAACTGGATACAGTAACAGATGCATGCTGGGAGATGAGGGGAGGGAGCAGTGGGTGGTCCTAATACAGCAGTACAGTACACTTGGTGATGTCATTTAAAAAGTTTTTTTTGAGTGCTGGAACTTTTTTTAAAATTTATATTATTTGCTTAAAAGATTTTAATGGATTAAATATTGATAAATAAATTAAATGAATACAATTTTGCCACGCATTAAATATATGTATTTAATGTTTACTTTTATGGACAATAGACCATTAACCACAAAAGCAAAAGCATTTATTACCGAAACTAATACGCAATGCCCGTCTTCTATGAAAATACACGAAACTCGGTATAAATACAAAACAGCACAAAACACAAACAAGGATGCAACAAAATTATGACTCAATGACAAGTGCAAGTTTATTCATGACAAACAGCAAAATCCCTCTTCATAAAAAATTGCACTCGGAGCTGAATGATCGATATTTGACAGCCAACAATTATATGAAATGCCCAAATTTACAAATAATAATGTACAACATTGTCCCTTTCAGTTATGCTGTTTTTTTAAAAATAGTTTGCTGTTGTTACTAGGTTGCAAGGAGACACAAATGCCACCCATAAATGCCACAGAATAACGAATCATTGTAATCTTCATCCCAAATTAACAAATTAGAGTAAAATAATCTACATGATCCCATTTTGAACTGTGCTGTCAAGCGTACAGATGTGTGCTTTTTTAAAATGTAAATAAAAGATCCGAACACATTTTATCCTTCGTATTGGTTTAGATTATATCCATCTTGTTTTAGCTCAAATTGAACTAAACGGTAATAAATTAACATTACATGGTATTTTTAGAACCATTAAGAACTTGTGCTCTGTTTCTGTACAGAACAACTATTTCCCCAATGTGGATCCTATCTTGTCCTGTTGCAGAATCAGAGATAATGCTTCATGCCTGGTGAGTTGAGCTCGTTTCCCTGAGCTCGTCTCAAACAGCAGTTTCTCAGTAAGAGATAAGAGACGCATACCAGTGCTGTTAAAGAGAGGAGAGCCTTAAATCAAACTGTCCCTCATGAGCAGTTCTCAGTGACTTTATAAAAGAAGTCAGTTCAGTTACTACCACTGGACTTCTGTCTTTCAATAAATAGATAAATCATCGAACAAGGATCAAGGAGTATTTTTTAAAAAGCATATTTTTTTGTTAATTAGTTGCGATTGCAAAAAGAATGAATGAGTCGATTCAGAAATATAAGATTGCTGTTTTAATTGTTTGTAGGTTATGTGTATGACTATAACACAATTCATAATTCTGCTGGTTGCTTGAAATATTCATTTTCACCACTTTTTCAATAAAGTGGACCTGCCTTTTAAGTAGTGGCCATCGTTGATTTAATTACTCCTGAAATAAGTATTTACAGTTGATGTGCCAAGAGGTCTTCTGGGTGTGTTTTTCATCACTAGGTGGCAGTTGTGTTTAAAGGTTGGGAGCTAGATGAGCACAAGGATGTTGCTCATGAAATATGGCTTTTACTGGCATTACTTGTAATGTAATTACTGACTTTTTTATTTACCATACTGGGGTGTGACACTATTTCCTTCTTTTATTTTTTTACATGTAGAGATCCAGCCCAAATCATAAACTCACATGCTTTTCAAAACACTTACTGTATGGTATAACATGACAACTGCCATTGCTCAGAGATTTGGCCATATGTGAAAATTCGATGTATACACCTCCAGCAGACCTTTTTCGGGGTTTGTGCCACAGGAAATGGTACAATTCATGCACCAAAGGATTTTAACGAAATTGTAAACTTTGGTAAGTTGATGTCACTTTCAGCTCAAGTGGTTTTACTTCCACCTTTAATGGTACCATGGTTCTGTAATGTATTCAAGCTGACTCCAGACACACTGTATGTTGTTGATATAACACAGTCTCAGTGTCTATCAGTGGACCTTTCTGGTTTACAGGCCAGAGTGGATTCTGTGTTTCAGGATGACGGGTCACAGTAGGAAAAGCACAGGTGCATAAAATAGAATTGACGATGGCTGAATTCCAAATGGCTGTTCCAGTTTCAGGGTCCAGGTTTAGGTTGCGTGCTGGCTCTCACTGTCACACTGTTGTGACCGTCACAGCCCCAGCTCTAAAACTGTGGCAAAAACGGGAATAATTAACAAACAAAGTGATTTATTAACCAAAAAGTAAGTCAAAATATGTCAAACAGGTTGGAAACCAACATATGAATAGGCTACAACATGTGTTCATTCGTGTTATTAGTAACACCTGCTTTAAATAAGTCAAAATGTCTGCTGTGAAAAAACACCATATGAAAGATATGTAGTTTGTAATGCTGCGTTCAGAGTTGGTTGTGTGACTATTGAAAAAAAGATGCACTGACAATATCTCACTCATATCGTGTGTTAACTTACATTGAACGACAGACTTTGGCTGACATGAGCCGCTTGATTATTTGCATAGATGAGTAAAGAGAGAGTTTTATTTCATTCAAATTGTGACTGAATCCATGCACTTAAATGATGTAGAAAGGACTCCAATAACCTTCATATGTGGTTCATTTTAATGATTTGCCAGCAGCATTTCTTTTCAATCAAGAATCCAACCAAAGTCCCTTGTTAAAAAGGCACCATTTATCTTCCACTTATTAGCAGCTTATCAGGTCAGTGAGGTTGAACAGAAGAAAACCTGCAGTTCAGTGAGCTCAGGCACACAAGGGGAATGTTTAATCTGCACACAAACACTGCAGTGTCAACAAAGTTTGAGTTTAGATTCTTCACAATGAAAGTTTCTGTTAATCGTTAATCGTCATCTATATCCAGTTTCAGGAAGTTTAAAAGGGGTCAGCTGGCAGGGAGGCAGCTGGAAGACTGGCTGTTTCCTGAAGTATTTATGACAAAAAAAAAGGTTGAAGCGGAGGCTGCCATGGTTTCACACCACAATGGCAAAGGGTGCTGCTGAAACTCAACACGAACCTGTCCTCCTTCCCCCCTCATGGGACGAGGCAGCCGTGGACAGCCCCTGGAGAGATAGCTGGCTGCAAAGGTTCTCATCCTCCTCATTGGTCAACATGAAGTAGGCCCGTGTGTTTGGAAACGACGGGTCAGTGATGTTTGTGTGGCGAAGCTGTGGACGTTAACATCATTACATTCCTATCAGGGGTCTCCAAGCAACAAGGGGCCTTTACGACAGTCGAGGTGATACTGGTTTAAATTCAATGGTTTCCCCCACTGCACAATGTGAACCAGCCGTCATGGTGTCCCCCGGTTACATACCCGAAAAACAGCCTTATGTCCATAAAAAGCCATGCCTCACCCTAATTTTATTTTATAGAAGTTTATCTTATTTTTTAATTTCCCACTTTATACATTGCTTTTACATATGTGTCTCATTCTTTCCCAACTGTCCATCTTCTTCTGAGCATGTCCATGATGGTAGTCCCCATGAACTTATGTTGCACTTGGACAACTTGGACAACAATCCTGTCAAAAGACAGTGGGCTGATACCTAAATTAACCCTTGTGCTCTAAAGCCAGGAATAATATCTTATTTTTCATCAAATATTTTGTTTCTTTTGGGATGTAGCAACTTTTTCCTTTGACACAAACTGAACTTACACATTTGTAGAAGGTGACAAAATACAGAAGATGAGTACAAAGCATTGTTATTGCGCCAAATAAGGTCACTCTTAATGTGTATGTTGCATGCGCTAGAAATGACCAATCGGTTCAAAATCATGCTCATAAGCAGTTTCTTATAAATAGTCATACAGTTTCAAACTGAGAAAACAAGTACGTTGTTTTTGTATGGGAGTGCGTTTTTACTGCACACAAACCAAACAAGTGAAGAGCATACAGCGATAGTAGAAAGTGGTTGGATTCCTAAAACAGATGAGGGAGGAGCTGAGGAGTAAATGACTGCATAAAAACAATGTGAAAAATCTATCTCACTCGTAATTCATACAGCAATCTTATTCTAAGATGCTTTCATAGCTTTATTTAGGCACTTATATTTCATTTACGTGAGTGGGTTTTCATCATTCAGTAAAATGACACTCAGGTGAGCTCGTGGCCCCGCCCCCGGCGGACCGGGCGCTCTGATTGGCTGATTCGAACAGCGCTGCCCATAACACACAGCAGCGGAGAGCACGAGTAAATCCCGACAACTGGAGTACCAACTCAAGACTTCCACAAGGAGAAAGAAAAAGGCTTTAAATGAACACAAACTGCTCAGACGTTCTGCTTGAAAACTCCACACCCTTCAGTGTTGCTGGTAAGTCTCAAACTTTTGCTTCATTTCCGTGGAAATAGAGGGTTAAGTTTGTCCGAAAAGTTTTCGCCCTGTGAGGAGAGAGAAAAAAAGCTTTTCCTCCCGTTTCTCCCCAAAAACCCATGAGGGAGCCTCGTGGAAGCTGCTGGCAAAATGCTGAAAAGACCGTTATTTTGTGTACAAGTGAAGTCCAGTGTGTTTTTACACTAATACGTCCCATTCAAATATACATACTTGTCTTGGCAAGCTGCCAGGAACTCAGAGTTAATTAACGCAGTATTTGAAGTATAATGGACGTCAAGCTTCATGTATGTCTTTTTATTTTTGTTGCTTTTTTGACTGAAACGTCGAACACGCGGCTAGCTAGCCAGTATCTTCAGTGACTGTCACGTCACTTTCACCTAAAGGCGGTGGTTCTGTTTGTGGCTCAAATGTTTTAAATAAACGATGCACGGTCCTCTTTCGCGCGAGCCACAATTGCATTTCAAACAAGGCTGCAGTTTAAAGTCACAACCGAACTGTACCGATTCCACTGTTACGTAATGACACTTAATTGACATTGACGGGTCTGAGCGTGCTTCTGGTGAGTGTGAAACAACAGACCTGCACGCGGTTGCCTTTGATTGGCAGGTGGGAATAAACAGGTAAGAGGATCAGTAGTTTACAGGTGCAGATGTGTGAAATGGTCTCTGAGGTGTTGCATGGTAATAATGTGTGGCTGCAGTGGCTGATCGTGGGATTAAGTGAGTGTTGTTTGTGGTGATTGCATTAGGAAGAGACGGAGGGTGAAATAGATTCCCCTTTAAGCTGCTGTTTATGGAATGAAAGCAGACACACACTGCTTTACCATGCAGGGGTTTTCCCTATTGTGCCAGGACAATACAGAGGGATACATTAACATGTGACAATCCTTGTTTCCTGTCTAAGGAAAGAGGAGGAAGTAAATGCTCTGCAGGTGCTTCCTGCAAAACACACCAGGGAACTGCCATTCACACTGACCATGCACCGTTTGTCCTCGCCAACAGCAATATATCGGTGAACCACCTTGTGGTTTAGCTTGATGATCCTTTCGCGGCATTCGTTCTATACATATGTAGAATAATACTATATATGTAGAATAATACTCTATATGTAGAATAATACTATATATATCTATCTATCTATCGCTGAGTAAGTAGGAGATGCGGTGTTGTTGGGGGGGTCTTGGACCAGACGGCTAAATGAATATTTCCACATCCAGGGACATGTTCACTTGTTCATTGGATGTTGCCTTTTACACCATTACACAGAACGTGACAACAACATTGTCCCACACTTGTGTAACTAGTCAGCACACCGTCCAATAATTTCCACTATTGATCGCAAACAGCAGTCGGCTCTGCTGGCTTTCACCTGCTCAGCTGTTGAAGTTGACTGTGCTCCACGCCTTAGCAGCTAATTTAGTTATTGTTGCTATTTGCCGAAGAAGATCCTGCTGTCAGTCTGCACTCCAACCACGGAAAGTCATGAGTCAAAATTAACTTTTTTTTTTTCTTGGTGAACACTCTCCAGAGAAACACTGACTCCCCGGCGTTAGTTTTGGTCATTTTTCTTGTCTGTTTAGTTTCGGCTGGTGATTTTTATCTGTGAGCTTTAAATTGATATTTTTACCTTGAACAATGGAAACAATCACCGTTTGTAAGAGGAAGGCTGTCCCCAAGTGGCCAAAAAATGAATGGAAGTTGACGGTCAAATGTTTCAAGCAGTCATACAATGTACAGTATCTAAACTACCCTCGTGCAGCTTTAATTTCATATTCTGTAGGACGATATGATGAAAGCAGTACAATAATACAGGTCATGCGTTCGTTCATTCAAACTTAACCAGCTTGACTGCGTTTTGTTTGATTGTGGGCAGGAAGTTTTCACTAAAAGTATCCGATAAAGCAGCTATGTTTGAGTCCATGTAACGCTTGTTCATCGTGATGACGTCGTCCTTCAGACTGAACAACGATCTGTGGGCAGATCACTGGAAATACAGCACGGCCCTCTGTTTCAGACCAAGCTATCACTGCTCAGCTCTCAGTGAATGAGTAGCAGCCCCACTTCCAACTTCATCTTCATAACCACCATCTGCTTGATCTTTTGGCATCAGGCCCCGCGGTTTGGGCCTGCCAGGGCTCCCGAAGGAAGTTGAGGCCAAGACACACACACACACACACACACACACACCCCAGATGAGACAAAGAAGGCTTAATGAGTTAAAAATGCACATGGACACATATGGGCTGCGATGCTGCGTGTGTGGACACAATGGAGATAATAATGAAATCTTGGATTACCCCTCATTTATTTAGGGTACAGTTTACAGGAAGGGAACGGTGGGGGCTGGTGTGTGTTTTGTTATTATGTCTGCATGCATGCAGCGTGTGGATACTGTAAATAGTTGCAGAGTAAAGCATATAAATAGACATAGAAACATTTCTACGATGTAAGATAACAGATTAATCAGCGTATTATTTGAATGCAACAAGTCCTAATGTGGATACAGTCATATTTTTACATTTTCGAACTAAAATCCTTATCTGGAGGCTGGAGAAAATGTCTTATTTGGTTGATTTACGTCAGATTTCCTGACATTAAAATCAGTCTGTCATATTATGTTTTTCCATTTTAATGTCACTTCCAAAGACGTGCTTTAACCTCTCTTAATATGGGGTTGTGATTTAGAGACCAAATGCTTTATCGTTTTTGCTGATTATTTGGTGCTGATGGGACATTTTACAAACTATCGTTATTGGGCTCTGATCGTGGTCGATGACAGCGCAGCCGCAGAAAGTGTGAGTGTGTATCTGCTCACTGCTGATCAAAGGGTGCACATGTTTCTCCCACCATGTCTTAGCACTTGTGAGGCTTATTAAGGTGAAAGGTAACCTTTTTTTAACCCCCCCCACTAACTTGGATTATTATGTGACAAACAAACGTGGCTCATTAGGCTGAGCCTGACGACGCTCTCGCGTCTCCTTGGCCTGACCTCCTATGAGGAAGGGGACGGGGCTGTTTAGGCTACACAGGCTTATCTAAACTGACCCTGGTGAAGCTTGTTACACGGCAACAAGGGTTGTTTTGTTTGGACGTTACATATCTCAGTTTGTGGTTAACAAGTCCTCGATGATTGACAGAACTCGCAAAGACTTTTAGTTTAACAGAATCTAAAATATCCCACGTGAGGTGTTATCAGTAAAGGAAGGGTTCACGTGATTAACTAATGTTGACCAAAAAGGAGTAGCCCAGAAACACTGGTAGGTTTAAAGTAGCAGACGTCCATTATGCTGGCCTGGAGTGACGTTTGCAATCAAAATGTCCCTGAGACCGTTTGTTCCCTCCTGCTATGCCTCTCTGTCAACAGTTTCACGTCCCGGTGCTCTGAAATGAACACGTGATGTGAGGTTCATTATGGGATGACCGGCGGTTGAAAAACTTTTGAAAATACCAGCAGAGGAAAGGGCAACGGTCAGGTTGGCGCGCTAGTGAGCTCAGGTATTTCAAACTGCTGGCCTGCTTGATACCTGCGCTGCGACTGAAGTGTGTGTGTGTGTGTGTGTGTGTGTGTGTGTGTGTGTGTGTGTGTGTGTGTGTGTGTGTGTGTGTGTGTGTGTGTGTGTGTGTGTGTGTGTGTGTGTGTGTGTGTGTGTGTGTGTGTGTGTGTGTGTGTGTGTGTGTGTGTGTGTGTGAGTGTCTGTGTGTGTGTGTGTGTG
>NW_022280063.1:411377-421629 GCF_004355925.1 Anarrhichthys ocellatus | reverse complement strand
GCGCACACGAGGTCAGCAGAAACGGCTCAGAGCTGGCATCTTGCCAGGCCTGCTGCAGCTGAAAGGATGCTGTGCCTGCCTGCATTGACACTGTTGATTGACTCAACCGACTGATTGCTAACATTGTGTGGGGGGTGGTAGTGGAAAGTTTTAAACTGTCTGTTCATGCTTTTTAGTTGGCAGAGAACGGTGCCGTGGTGGTTTGGAAACGGACAAGTTGTGGTTTGTCTGTAGCTCCATGAAGTAATTTCAGTCAAAGTTAGGAAGTGTCTCCAAGCGTGGATTAGTGGGACGCAGTGACATGGGGTACTTCTCAAGTCTCTTAATTGTCGTTTCTGCGCCGCCATATTGACGGCCGTCCCAAAGCTCTAAAGTAGCTCTGAGGATGGTGGAGGGACCTCGGAGGAGCCATGAGCAAGGAACCACGAGAACAGACTTCCAGGAAGTGTTTTAACGGCCGACACGCCCCCTCATTGTTCATCAGTTATGTGATTGGACGCTGCAGCCGATCGGACTGACTGTCTGGAGTTTAACACCAGAGTGAAGACAGATCACAGAATAAACTCAAGCTTCATATTTGATTAGGTTTCCGATTTACCATCTGGTTTAAATAAATGTTCATTGTAGACTGAACAACAAAACGACCACGAACAACTTTCTTCATTTATTAGAAAGATTTGTGTTTTCATGATCTGATGTTTCCCTCAATAACTTTTATTATGAATACAATTAAAGTCAGAGAGAGCTGGAGAGACGAAACACTTTTTACATCATTCCTGAGTGTTTGAGTTTTATAATTTAAGAGAAACAATAATCATATTCTGGGTTATTTAATGACGCCACAGTCACAATTTCAAAATGTAAAGATGCAAATAATTCATAAATAAGACGATCGCATTCCGCTGGTAGAAATCGATCCTGCGCTTATAAACATAACAGTTTAACAGACTACAGAGAGAAACACCTCTACAGTGGTGATTACTGTCTTTATTAGTATTAGTAGTTACTATTATTAAGTACAGTGATCATGTGAACAGACACAAACTTCTCAAAAGTCTCTCCAGCTGTTAAAGCCGACTGATAGCTGATCCAGCTGTGATCAGCTGATCCTCCGTCATCAGAAACAGACGTCGCTTCACGTGACGCAACTGAGGAAAGGACGTCTCATGTCTCTTAAAACATATTTCCTCGTTCCTCTCTCCTTGCATGGTTTCCTCCATGCATCCCTGGTGGGAGGGACTAGGACGCAAGGAAAGGACCCAAGTGAGGGAAACGGGGATGCAATTAAGAGACTTGAGAAGTACCCATAGACACACTATTGCCGGCCTCTGCATGTTTCATGCAAACCAGTGCATATGATGTGTCACCTGACTGCATCACACAGTTCCCATTCATTCATGTTTTCATGAACGGCGAAACATAAAGCATAGAGCGCCTCGTGAAGCTACTGTTAAACATTGGAGGCACCGTTTGGACATCCTCTTCTCCTAAACTGGCGAGTATTCTTTATTTAGTGTGTGTTGCTTTTTCAAGGTTTGAAATGTGAGGAATCTCTTTGTCAAGTCTGCTCATCTTAGATGTTGTGTTCAGTTAGCTTCTTGTATCTTCTGCTGACGGACGATGAACACTTTCTATTTTCTAAGACTGCAGGACAGACGTAAAGATGCGATTGGATAAAGATGTCCTTTGAAAAGCAACAAGAGTTTTTAAAGGGGCTAGTCAATGGACAGACATGTTTTGGATACAGACGTGTCTGATTGTATCTTCCGTTTGACCCGAGGACAGTCTTGTGTGGTGGCTCACATGCAAGCCGATTGTCCTTTTTTGTACTGATCCTGAATCAGCTCGCGTCTGTTCCTTTGCTGGTGAAGGTTATGGAAGGCAGGGCGGGGGAGCCTGATCCTGAGTCAGCAGCGAGGGGCTTTGAAATCCCGGTGATGACCCCGGATGTGTGTTCTGAGCCGTGGATTAGCATCACACAAATCAAAATGGGATTGGCAGGTGGCTCCCACTCATTCAAGCCTTTAAGATGGACTTTACTCACCGTGTCTCACCTCTAAGGAAAAGACCGCTCCATCAAGGACGAGGGGAAGGACGCCAAGAAATGTTTTAATCCTGCTTGAAAGGAGGGGGGGGGGGGTCGTCTTTTAGCATGGAACACGGTGATGAGCAAGCTGGTACAGGCCCGGAGAATCGCTTTTAGAAAGTTAAGTTTCATTGAAGATGTTGTTCGACAACAGGCCGTTGACGTATATTTACTTTTTCATTCTGCTCAACTGAATGAATTCCCCCTCGCAGCCGGGCCCCATCTGCAATGAAAAGGGGGGAAGCCGAGGCTCCAAATGAAACGATCCACCGACGCGGTAATTAAGTCCAGACACAAAGGGCTCAGCAGGAAGGAGTTTAATAGAGGAGGAGTTGGTATTCTCTGGGGGGGAAGTTTGGCCCAGCAGAACCCTTTAGGACTGCAGGGAAGTGGAAAGGGCGCAGGAGGTTCACTGGCCCGCAGCCACTTCACACCACGGGTACTGGGTACACAAATGTATTACTCATCCGTTTCTGTCTGCTCAAGTTATCAAATGAAAGGCCTAAAAATAGGGCCTCTTCTTCACGCCGAAAACCTCTCAAAAAAAGCTTGTGTCCAGGAGCTTGCCCGATGATCCAACAAGACTCCATCACATGCAGAGTGGTGTACAGTAGAGCCAATTTTCCCTTTTTGAAAAAAATAAGTTTTTTGATTTATTAAAGGTGGCTGCAAGCTATTTAATACTCAAAAAAAAAAAAACGTACAGGTAAAATTAGATGAAGGATATCATGAGTTTCTCCCCTGACAAATGCACAGCACCATGTAGCGGAAAATCAAAAGGACATCAGCGCCTGAACATTCTACTTTTAACTCATTACATAATGCGTTCTCATGTCTTCCTCTTTTCTTTTTTTTTTTTTTTATTTGCACTTATGCACGGGTGCTCGCATGCTGCACCGCGGGGGTGTGTGTGTGTGTGTTGTGACGACGGAGCGTCGTGGAGGTGGATGCTACTCTGCTGTCTGGAATAGCGCTGATCCTCTTAAATGATTACCAGCTGCGACCAGAGAGAGGAGGGAGAGAGGTGACCTGCGTGGGCAGCATGCGGACAGATGTTTCACCCCCACCCTCAACAAAACATACACAGCATCTATGTTTAGTTCAGACTAAAGGGAAGCTCGTACGAGATCCCTTCCCTTTTTAATAGACTCCCAGTCTATTATATTGCTCATTTGTACTGGGACAAAGGCAATTCCTTTCATTTACTCAGGAGGAAGTGGATTGTGTATTGAGCACTTTAAGGAGAAAACGGGCTTCGTAATGAGGAAGGTTAGCTAAATTAGTTGGGGCACTTTGTTTACATTGATACAGCCCTTTAAAATGTGTGGGTGCACTGAGACAAATTGACACAGTCGTCATTACAGTCTTTATTTAGTTTGTTTGTGAATGTGTGTCGGAGCCCTGCAGGTCTGGTACCACGTCAACTTTGAAGTTTACTTGGCACTAGTGGAAATGCAGTTACGATCTGCATGAAATCTGAATTATTTTTTTTAATTTTTTTTTAAATTTTTTTTATTTATTTATTTTTTTTTTTAACAAACATCTGGAAACATCAGCTGAAGTTGACCCTTTTTAAAAGGTGGTTGAGTCCATTCCATGTGGAAATGGTGCTTTTCCTGAGGGGATGAAACCCACAACAAGGCTTTTTATTTGGCTCATAACGAGAAATACAGGTTGATCAACCCAAACCTGACCAGGGTCTTTTGTGTACCGGGTTTCTGTGCCTCATTGACTCAGTTAATCCCAACGTGTCTTAAGAAATACAGGAATGGTTATCATGTGCACCGGAACAAGCGCTAATGTTTGAGCTAACTGAATGGGGAATTGGGGTTCTAGGAAAGTTGTGAATCCCCTCCTTGTTCTGTGGAAGGGGCTTTCTCAGAACGGCCAAGCGATGATGGAGTAACAGCTGCATACAAATCAAAGAACATAGCTTCCAGAAGATTTGGCAGATTTTCAGACTAACATCTTGCTTGCGGGGAGGCGGTGGAGGAAACGGCACGTTTGATGGAAGAGTGCCGGCACTGTCCGATGTCTTGTCTCCCGGCAACTGTTTGGGGAATGTGCGTGGTCGTGCTCGGTGTCACCGTGTCGCGCCCTGCCCTTTCCAATGTGCCACTCCCAAGTTCACCACCATTATAAAACGTGTTTTGTCTTCGCCTTTTTTTTAATTTTTTATTTTTTTTTGGACTCCGATTCTCTCGCCCTCCTCTGCGCTTGACATTTGACTGTGTGTGGTTGCCTTTGGTCCCCGTAGGGATTCATGCTCTCAGTCATCCGCCGGGGCCCCAGATGCACACAACTGGAGTCCGGAGCCAAAGATTTGCCCTTTTTGTCCCGTGTTGTTCAGAGGGATTCTTCTCGCACGCCTGCGTGCTGAAAAGAAGCAGAGCCATTCTGGATTGTTTCCCTCTTTTCAAATCCTAAATGTCGACATTCTGTCACGGTTTCTGGTTATTCCCCTTTGAGGCCTCGAGGACGTTGCTTTGAAAGACTTCGCTGACCCTTTTTGAAATCTTCTCAGGCTTGTTCTAGATGCCACAAATCAAGCTCGATCATTTAGTCGCTGTGCTTTCATTCAATTGTCAAGAGAATTTTCAGAGACTCTTGAAAAGTTGCAATAAATAAATACGGATTCCATTAACTGTTTTTGAGCGAATAAACTGCTACAGCGTAGTTTGGTTAGAAGTTGGCTCTTTAAGCTACGCATGTCTGTCGTCTGCCAGTAAGCAGTGTAGAAGACGTAGAGAACCCAAAAACAAGTTGCTCTGGAGAGAGACCTTCAGAAATTGGTTTTCCACAAAAAAAAAAACCTCAAGCAAGCGCAGAAACTTTTTTTCACATTTGCGGATAGTTTAGCAAATTTGTCCGTTTCAATACATCTTTTCTCATTTAATATTTCTATGCTCGAGAGTTTGAGATTCTAAAGCCTGCCATTGACTCTTTGAACAGCACAGGGTATCGTTGCATGTTGTAGTTTCATTTCTTCATTTGACCAAACATTATTGAAGAGTTCACTTCTTTCCATGTTCCTGGGTGTTCAGTCTTGTGCGTGATCCGGTGCCCCAGGACACCTGACGTAATATCCATCACGGTGCGTTCACAGAGCGGGCCTCGTTAATGTTGTGTCTCTGCTAAACAGCACTGTAGTCATCAGAACAGCTGTAGGAAAAACCAACATCTGTGCGTCTGACTAGAGTGTGTGACGTCATGTTCTTTGCGCTCTTTTAGAGATCGCTCTCTCCAAAGAAAATAAACTTGTTGGTGTTCCACATGGACGTGCAGCTGTCCTCTCTTCATGCCGACGTCCATCACCATCACAAATGGAGAGACGAGCTCTCTGTTTTCCTGCTTCCCACCCCAAACTTTCTACTGAGTGCTGGTTTGGAAGAGGTCTGGGGGGGGTAAGTGTACTGGTGGGACTAGAGGGAGGTGGGGGATGAAAAGGACACACCTCACTTCACCTCCACCATCTCATTCAATTTCATCCATCCTGGTTCTGGTTGGGGAGTTCCTGGTTTGGCTGCTGGCTTGTAGATGAGAAGGTGTGTGTGTGTGTGGTGGGGAGGAGTGTGGCAAGCTAAGAAAACAATGGAGGCTTTGTGAGAGGGTCCCGCCGTGACAGGATTGTTGGGGGGTGGGTCAAGGGGGGGGGGGCTGCCAGGGCTTAGCGAAGCGTAGCCACTTCATTAGTCAGGGCTCTCTGTTTGCACCTCCTCCTCCCTCCCTGTCATTTTCTCGCCGCCTCTCCTTCGCCGCTCACTCGCGGAGCCACAGAGGGAAGAGAGAGACGCTCTGGCAGGTCAGCAACGAGTGCAGCGCAAAGGGGTTTTAACTCGGCACTGATGAGGATGTGCTTTTGAGGCTGATCGCAGTTGTTCGGCGGAGCTACCTCGCTCGGCAACCGTACCGCTGTTTTTTTTTTTTTTTTTTTTTTTTCTTGTCCTGAGGTAAGTTATCTCGTCATCCCGTCCTCGACCACTGACTTTGCATCTTCTCTCCCCGAGCTGCAGATTTTGGTGTCGGATGACGGCACGCAGCACTCTCAGGCAGGATGAACAACAGAGGATGTGATCTTAATGCTTCCTAATGCGTTTATAGATGAGGATGCAGGAGTCGTTTTATTTTTTGCTTTTCATGTAAATGTCATCACTCTGTGCGGGATGACGTGTGTAAAACACCATGCGGCTAGAAGTTTCACAAACCCATCTTGGTGTACACTGTCGGGTTTATGTGAGGTGATGTTTGTGTGTCTGCGGAGCATGCTGGGGGGGGTGGTGGTGGTGGTGGTGGGAGGAGGAGACTAGTGCCTCAGCTGTGTTGACCAAATTATCAGTGTTATTAGGATCTACTTGCCTGTGATTGCTTTTGCCCCCCCACCTCACCCACTGCCTTTCTTTGTCAAACGCACACCCTCGGGGACAGTTGAGCATCGGGGTAATCCTTCACATCCTGTGTGGGACTAACCTCATCACTTCCTCGTGAGAAAGTCCGATCCTCTCAAATTCACTGCGAGTCGGGAAAAACAACATCCCGGCCGCTTTTTACCCAGAGGGCCGTTCGCAGCATCCCGAATGCTCGTTTGCGGCTTCTATCAATGTTCAACTGTCCTTTATCCTTTATCACGCTACATGGTATTCTACTCTTCCAGCCGATTCATTGGGACACCTTGCGAATTTTAAATTTACTGTCTTGTAAATTAGATGACACACTCATTACAGAGTGAATACAGGGAGACCGTCGTGTTTGTTTTCCTTCCTGATAGCTGAGGCTTTTTACAGAGGAATCATTATGACTGTGAAGGTGTACCATAGGTGGAAGAGCCACATGTCTGAAGATTGTGCAAAGAACTGCTCGTACTAGATGGGATAATCGGAGTATGTTCTTGTATGGAGCTTAAAAGTCATTGGGCCTCATGCAAGAACCTATTCTAACAGATTTGTTCTTAAGCGTCTTGTACGAGCGATAACTTGCCACATTTGCTCATTTTCACGTATTGTGTATTTTCTCTTGGGTACAAAACACATTTTATGAGTTTTCCAGACCCGTTGTAGGAGTCGTGTACAATTTTGTAAATCTTTCCCCTCATGGTTTGTTTATTTGATTGCACCGATAAAATTGAGATTGAAAACTGACAAATATTACGCTAAATAATTCCATTGACTTTACCCTGTTTGACTCTGCGATTTGAATTAGAGGCCAATATGATTCTTAAAGTATTCATATAGCCTAACGACATCACCATTCATTTAGCTGGTACTATTGTAAAACACGCCAATATCACGATGTACATCTTATATTTAAGTAGCAGTTGTCGATGTAGTGAGACATTTGTCACATGGAACCATTTCTTCTTTATTTTAGTGACGGTGTCACCTGAATGTCGCACTATTAACTTATTGTTCCCCATCCTTTGATTCTGCTACTGATGCTGTTAAAATGATTTATGGATCTCTGACAGCAGGACTTCAATATAGGACATATGGGGCAGGATGTGGAGCCTTGTATGGTATTATTGGGGGTTGCTGATTTCCATTCTAATGACAGCGTGCTCATTTATGCACAGGTGCCATTCGCCACGTTTATTGTTGGTCGTTTAGTTATCTGACTTTAGGGTCACGGTGGTGGGACTATTTCAATTTATCCGTCCGCGCAGCATTTCTGCTGGTTGTCCGGTGACGACAAGACTCCTAGGCGTCCCGGCTCCAGGCTGCTGTTCACCAATAAGTGCTTACAGTATGTAATAGTCTTTAGAATAAGCTAAGCAGCTCACCCCATCATGGCTCCACTTGAGACAGACATGAGGGTGGCGTCAATCTTCTCATCGAACTCATAGAGGATATTTGTTAAAATATCGAACCATCTGAATCTCATTCACACTGAACTGCAACGTGACAGATGTACAACATGCCTTTTTAAAAAAAAAAAAAAAAAATTTATATGATCTTTTTTTCTTATCTCTCCACAGAATGAAGAAGTGAATCATCCGTGATCGCAGTCATGGCTGTCCAGACTGGCATCCAGGTAGGCTCATCATCATCATCATCATCTAGATTGGATTAGGGGCACTTTGATTGGCCCGTTGGGGACATTAAGTGCCTTGTGATAGTGGTACAATTTGGAGATGACGGAGGAAGAAGAAAACGTCACATGGCTGTATTTTCTTTAAGATTTAACACATAAATGGATCAGTTTCAAATCTCTACATTGACTTGACCTTAACATGGCGCCCTCTTTGGGTCGATCAGTATCATTGTTAGTGTCCAGGCAGTAAGTCACATATCTGCGTGCCACTTTGGAGGAAAGTTTTCCCAGACTGTGCTGTAGTTATTCCGGTTAAATAAAGAAGTGCAGACATCTGTCTCCCTCTCGACAACTGCGGCGAGCCCACCTGTGTTTCAGCAAGCCGTCCTGTTGTTGTTGTTGTGCATGTCAGACGTTCCACTGCTCGGACCCCGAGGAGCTTCTCCGCACATTTTTTTAGGGGGAGTGGGTGGAATGTTCAAAACCTTTCTTTTTTTCCCCCAACTTTCCCTCCCAGCAACGAAATGTCGGCCATCCCAAAACAACAAACGTATCTTGCCATGATTTGTCACATGGCAAGCACCTCGCTGAGAAAAGGCTTTTCTCTCTCTCTCTGTCATCTGGTTTGGAATAGTTCTAGCTCTCCCCGCCCCGTCTTGGACCGTCAATATGCAAAAATATGCATCCCAGTGCTGTGCGCACAACATGTGGTAGGAAATGTCTCGGGCGGATGCCGCCGTGTTGACGGGGCTGTGAAGTTGTTGATGATCTCGCTTCAGATGCACTAAAAGATGGTGTTAATTAAAGGGTTGGTCTCTGCCAGTAGATAGTTTGCTTGGTTGTACGCTGCCTTACATTTCCCACAAATTCATTGCTACTTACTTAATAGGATAAAAATGATGGAGTGATGACATTTTGGACAGACGTGGACATAAACTGCAATGCCGTAATTTATTTTTATAATCTCCTTCTTTTAGTTTAAACTTAATCTATAGTGCATCTCATTCCCATTCTGTACCAAAAAACAACAGTAGGTGGTTTATAATTGGCATTGTCTATCAAAGATACAGAGGAAATACAAAAATTCTCTCGCTTGTCTGTTGCGGTGCGGACATGTTTCATTAAATCCTGCTTAAACAGGAGAATAAATCTAGAACAAAGCGGGGGGTTTTGGGTGTAATCGAAGGCACCCTGTGAGGGTATTGATCCATCTCAGGCTGCGGTGACGCTGCAGAGACCGGGACTGCTCATAGAGCTCAGCTCGGAGCTTCACTGCTCATGTAGAGCACGGTCGCATCCGATAACTGGTCGCACTCTTGACTGCCCTGTTTACCCGTGCTGAAAACGCATGCACTCATGGGAGTTTAAGCAGCATACGCACACATCTATTAATGCAATTGCAAACGATAATGTCTGCAGGTTTTGGTGTCGTGCCTCGGATGTCTGAGCAAACAGCAGACATCTTCTGTCATGGCTACGACTAGTTGCCCAGGGGCTAAAAACTTGCCACCTCTGAGTTTACTTGATGGGAATTTTGAATTTCTCAACACATAATCCTTCATTTCACGTTCAGAGAGCAGAAGCTGATCAATAAGCAGGGCTAGTTGTCTGCTTGTAGCGTCTTTGACCGGTAGCTGTAGAAACTCTCACACAATCTAAATGACCAAACAGAATGCCCTCTAAGTATTTGAAAAGAGCAGCATGACCCCGTTAGTTCAGCCCGGCCAAACCAAACCGCTCTGGGTTTAGTTGTGATCCTCGCGATGTCAAAGGTCCACAACCAGGCCATGGGAAGTTTGGGAAGTCAATATAAATCTATGCAAATGTCCCATTGCATAGATGGGGAAGCGGTAGTATTTAGATTGAACAAAATGTAACTTGTACTCCAAGTTGTCGCTGAACATCGGACAAAGCGGCCGCGAGAAAAGAACAGAGGTTTTTTATGTCTCCCGCTTGCTTACAGGCTTCATATACATGAATCGTTGACGCACGCCGTGGAGAAAAGGTTTTTGTAATAATACGAACAGATGATGCAGTCATGAGAGCAGCTTATGTAATGAGACAGAGAACATCATCATCATGAACATGTGCATTGTTTTTGCCAGATTTACATGAATTCTTTGGGGGGGGGGGGGGGGGGGG
>NW_022280063.1:406678-411277 GCF_004355925.1 Anarrhichthys ocellatus | reverse complement strand
AATTCATCGCTATTTCCCACTTTCCCCTTTGACCGTGCTGCTATTGTTTCAGAGCTCCGTCGTCCTTGGTATAAGTGGCTCAGGTTAAGAGCATCCAATAAGCCCCTCCCACCTAAATAGTAACATACAGGCCTCTCAGTACGCTGCATTTCGTAGCGAGATTACCAACCCGCATTCCAGAAGTGATGAAAGAAAAACAGATTAACCTTCTATGTGCAATGCAGATTGTAGTTCACAACACTAGGCTGCTTTAAAAGCCTAATGCGCTCTGTGAACCTGCACTCAGTCAGGTGACGGAGTGCTAGGCTGCATTACTTCTCTGTCCCGTCGTCTTTTACGTAACTTCTAAACACTACTTTATTTTCTAATTAGCTGGATGTAGAGAAAAGGTGCATATGCTGTTGTGAACCTACAGCGCGCCGCGGGGAAGCGTGAACTTGACATTGGGGTGTGTGTGTGTGTGTGTGTGTGTGTGTGTGTGTGTGTGTGTGTGTGTCCCCTTTGAAGTGAGGTAACCTTTTTGCAGTTTGGAACATCAGGTGTTTTTGCCACTTTCTCCCGCTTTGTTTTACGTGCGTGCTCAACAGTCCTCCCCCAACCACCCTTTTGGGTTCAAAGGTCAACCTGATGAGAACGAGGGTTTAAAAAAAATAAAAAATAAAAAATCGCAGTTACTTTTGACAATCATTTGTTTGCATGTCCCCAATCCTAACACTGAGCAAAATTGATCAAATTGAATCTAAATGGGTCAAAGTCGAGTGTTAAAGAGACATGAAGTTCAGCGTACTTGTCACAGAGAGTACTACTGGGCTTGGGAAAACGGTTGTATACCGTCTTCTTTACAAAGTTGCAAAGTAAAAAACAAAACAAAAAACCTGATTATGTCACCAGGGTGATGTCGGCTTGGGCCTCGGTAAAGCCTGCGTTGTAAACTAGAGTGTGGGGTTTGGAAGGAGTGGTCATTTTGGATGCAGGTGGATCTGAGAAAGATGCCGTTGAGTTGCATCATGGGAATTGTAGGATTGACCCACACTAGGGACTAAAAGTCAGCATATATTTACTTCTGCTGCCTCGATTTCAATTCGTTTTTCAATCTGTCGCTTGAGATTCCCCCAATTTTACAGGGGTGTGATACTAAATCACTGCACCGAGGAGTTCAAATGTTTTCAGTTATTCAACATGAAAGATTTAAGTTTTCTTTTAGGATAAAAGAAATCTTGTTATACTGACTAGTTTAGGTTCAAGGTTGAGCGTTATGGCCAAATCTTAAGCAGTCATAATGAATTGAGACTTATTGTCACTCTGCTAATTAGTCGTAATCTTTTCTACTTAGCATTGTGAGATTTAGTCTTGCTGTTCCCTTTACATAGTCTCAGTAAGCAAAGAGATTTTAAACATTCAGTATCCACTTGGTCCAAAGCTTCATTAAAGCTACATCACACACACACACACACACACACACACGTACCGTAAGCAGTGCTGTCGGGGCTTCAGCAGTGCATCACTGTATAATGGCCTCTCTGTTGGAGTGGCCAGAAGGTTTCCTGTTCGTAGGCCGAACAAAACACGATAAACTCGAGGCCCCAACAACACCGGGGCCTTGTTTTAATCACAATAACCCATTCACTGCAGCGGACGCACTGCTTCTGGTTATTGCTCGACAACATGTGATGGACACGAAGATTACAGGCTGTATCTCAAACGGATGTCAACAGAATGGAGAGGGGGGGGTTGTTATGCAATGTCTGGAAGTCGTCATAGTGCACATCTGCCACTGGTTTCTCGATGGCCCCTCCTGTCGGCTGGGAACAATTAAAAAGAACATGTGAATAACATCTTGCTGTTTTTGAGGAACAGAATCTTTGTCGTTCTATACCTCTTTGGATCATTTAAGGTATTGACAGCAATTTTAGTTTTAAAATGATGCATAATTTGTCCTTGTCTAATTTGACGGAGCGCAGCAGCACGACAGAGGACATGGACTAGAGAGATGGATGTGATGGGACACCCGCTTCAGGCACCGAGCCCTGGACTGTGAACCAGTGGCAGACACCCATTTAAGCAGTCGAGTGCAACGTCATTTAGTCGTCTCTGTTCTCACTTTTTAGATTTGCTGCAAAATAAAGGAAATGGGTTGTATTTCGGCGCACGATGAAAGACGTTCAAGAAAACAAATATTTATGTGGTTGGAGATGCAGCTGAGGTTGTGATTTTTACTCTGAGCGTGCTGTGGACTCCAGCAGAGCATAGAAGTGTCCATGACACGTCCTGCATGGATGGGTCCCTTAAACATCCTCTGATGGTCTCACAGAGGGAGGCTGAATGGTAACTAGAGTATGATAATGTGTTGGACGTGGAGAACCGGCTAACCTATATCCAGGGTTAAAAATCCATCCATAACAAGGCGTTTCTGTTGTACAGTGTGGAGGACGTGCCCGGACTCATCTCCCCATGAGGGGGGAGAATTGGTTCTGCGTTTCTTTAAAAGCGTAATGTCTTAAAAGCACGACTAAAGGACAGAACAGCACTCTGATCAGCCAATACGCAGATTTTTCTTTGTGTGTATAAATGGTTGGTAATCTCCCGTCCTCTATTCCCTCCCCTCGCCTCCAGGCGTGGTTCAGCGAGAAGTTCGATGCCCCGCTGCTGAGCCCCAGGAGCCCTCGCAGCCCGCTGGCTCAGCGGCACGGCCCCGGTCTCGCAGACGTCTTCCAGTACGACCAGTGGCTGGCGGTGCGACATGAAGCCACCCTGGTGCCCATGCAGGAGGATCTGGCCATCTGGCTCAGCGGCATGCTGGGTAAGAGCTGCATGCCGACTACAGCTTTCATTGTTTCATTGTTTCGCTCATTGTCTCTTTGCCCCCCCCCCCCTTGACTGTCTGGTATGTTTGACATCTTTCAGGGAAAACAGATGTTCGTTTTTTTCTATCTGATGTAGTCTTAAGTACAGTGCAGCGGCACTGATGCATACAACAGATTTGTCCAAACCTCTGCACATGCAGGACTCTAACCTTATACTGTACATGTCATGTGTATGTTGTACTTGCTTTGCAGTATAACTTTCTGTCCAGCTCAAAGATTGCGGATACTTAGCCTCTCAAAAGACACAAATTAACTTTTGGTTTTTCCTTCAGGTTCACCTGTTTGTTTGTTTTTTTTTTGTTTTTTTTTGTTTTTTTTGTCAGAAGTCAAACTTTTCACCCCCACAGTCAAACAACTTAACATGCGTTGCCATTGTTTCTGAAACAAATGTAAACTCACCAACGCACATGGAGCACATGTCTGGTTCCAGTTCTTCAATATCACTAATGCAACAAATATTATGTATTTATTTTTGGGTCCACGTTTTGCAGTTTGCCGTTCCCAAATTCTTTTTTTTTTTTTTTTTTTTAAGTGGTTGCCACTGATGACAACTCAAAATGATTGCCAATGACGACCTGGCAGCTCATACTGTTAAGTCCTGATGTGTGAATCAACACTGGGCGGGTTGCATGCTTACTATTCCCCCGAAAATACCGACGCAATCGACTCCCATGTAATTGGATTTGGATGCTGCCGTTTCCAACAGCGCCTCAGCAAACAGAAACGGGGAGTGGAGCGAAATCCCTCATTTCATCCTCCTCTACTATTATACTGACGTCTATTGTCCCGATGATACAATGGAGCAGTGAGGAAACTGAAGCTGACTGGAAACTGACTCCATTGTTGACCGGTGAAACTGTTTTTTAAGAAGCAGACCGTTACATTTTATTTCTCTTGAGGAATGTGGGCAGGTACCGAACACTCGGCATGAGCTATTGGCACCGTGACCTGCGCCCCACATTTCTTTTTCGTCTTTTTAAAAGCGATCTGGTCGTCAATCCCGTGAGAAACGGGTGGCGTGCAGCGGATGAAGGTTTCAAGCCTCGAGGCCCGACTGTTGTAGCAGGGAGAAAAACACTTCTTTTGTCGCTCAGTTATGGCTTTTTTTTCTTTTGGGTTTTGTCTGCAATGTGAGTTCAGTTCCCATGGCCTTTGTTGAGTCTCCTGGGGCGGTGATTTACAACAAGGGGTCGTGGGAGCCCCATAAGAGTGCGTAGGGGAGTCCCGTGTTGAAAGGCAACTGACAGTGCGCGGTCTCTTTGTAACGTCGAAAACAAAAGACACTGTAGAGGAAAAAAGTAATTTTGTATTAAATCTGGGCTGTAATTATTTTTTATTGCAGGTGTGGTTTGGACTTACAAAACAAGACAAATCTCATCTCTTATAAAGTTGAATTGTGCATCTCTTCCGTTTTTGCAGGTGCGGAGGTGAGAGCCGAGTTATTCATGGAGGAGCTGAACAACGGCGTGAAGCTGTGCCAGCTTATCGGCATGCTGCAGACGAAGATCGCCCAGAGCTGCCCCTCCGCGCTCTGCGAGGTGAGTCAGACGGCGACCCGTCGTCCAAAGGGGCAGCTTTCCTGCTCGTGTGTGTGTGTGTGTGTGTGTGTGTGTGTGTGTGTGTGTGTGTGTGTGTGTGTGTGTGTGTGTGTGTGTGTGTGTGTGTGTGTGTGTGTGTGTGTGTGTGTGTGTGTGTGTGTGTGTGTGTGTGTGTGTGTGTGTGTGTGTGTGTGTGT
>NW_022280063.1:361177-401678 GCF_004355925.1 Anarrhichthys ocellatus | reverse complement strand
GCCTGCAAGCTGGACGCCTCTCCAGGTTCCTTCTTCGCTCGCGACAACACCGCCAACTTCCTGGCCTGGTGCCGCCACGTCGGCGTTGAGGAGACCTACCTGTTTGAGTCGGAAGGCCTCGGTAAGAGCTGCAGCAGATGTCAACAAAACTATCGACTTCCTTCACCCGTTCTGTGTGTATCATCATTTTAAATTAGCCTGCCATCTCTGTTTGTTTGTTTTGTTTTTTCGAGTGAACCTTTTCTACTTAAACTCCTCCTCTGTTGCTCTCCCCCCCTCTCTTTCATGTGCAGCAGCCTTAACGTTGTTGGTCTCAGTAAAAGTGATTCCAGAGGATCCTTTGATCCGTCTGTCTTACAGCAGTCATGCTTTATAACTTTGGGACCGGTATCATGAGTTTCCCTGCATGTGCTTGGCCATTTTCCCTCTCAAGCTTTCCTTCCTGTAGCGAGCCTTGTTGAGTCAAAGACTGTTTTAAAATCACACCAAAAGGAAGCTGAGACCAAGTAATAAAAATAAAAAAAAGACACCTTGTGCTGCCATATGCAAGAGCAGACAAATCCTTCAGGAGTTCTATTAAATCTTTACTCGGATGATGACTTGATCTGTTCAGTAAGAACACCAGCTAACATGAACATAGTTGAGTCCTATTTACGGGTTAACGCAGTGTTGTGGAGGATGTAAACGGACTAGACAGCGGCTGTAAGCTCCTTTGCAGAGCTCTGTGGTTTAAGCCTCACGTCTTGATGGTTTAATAGGATCTGTTGTGGAGAGCAATCGCCCTGAGTACTCACTTCATTACAAGTAATGGCTCTCCAAAAGAACGGATCGGGGCGATTTCAGAAAGGCCATGCGTCTGCTGTGATTATACTACATGCTTTATGTTTAATGACCGTCCTTGTGCGACTTTTAAAGCCCCCCCCCCCCCCCCGTCCTCTTCTGCATGAATCACCCGACAACCCCTCAGGGAACGGCTAACTTTATCTTACGTGCTCACAGTGTCACGTTTCCAGAATGTAGCACGTGCATTTTTTTTATCACACCTCATCCCCCTCGTTTGCGATTTCCGTCGTGTTCTGCTGAAGAAAGCCCGAGATGGCAGCTGCTGCTTCACATTATCTGACCCTAAACTATTGCATTTTCTGCCTCAGTGCTGCACAAGGAGCCCCGGCAAGTCTGCCTCTGCCTCCTGGAGATCGGCCGCATCGTCTCCAAGTGAGTGTTTGAACGCAGGAGAAGAAGAAGAAGAAGAAGAAGAAGGTGCCAAAGGTAGACGCTGTGAACTCTGCTGTGTGTCCCTCAGGTACGGAGTGGAGCCTCCTGTGCTGGTGAAGCTGGAGAAGGAGATCGAGCTGGAGGAGACTCTGCTGCTGACGGAGGAGCCGCCTCCGGCCGTCAAAACCTTCAGCGTGTGCTGCCAGCACGGCGGCCTCTACCGGCCCGGGGTGAGTTCTGACCCGTGAACGGAAGCTAAAACGCCGTACTGCAGTAGAACGGCCTCCCTCATCTTTACCTGGCTGCTACCATTGCCGCTGAACGCTCGCAATATTGGCGAGCCGTCGCCTAACCTCGGTCTACATGACGGGGTTCACAGCTGACCGCGCACAAAACGAGCAAAAGCCGAGCGTCTGTAGGGCCCCGCAGCTAGCTGATCACGTCGGCGGTCCACGTGCGACCCATTTGAGGCCGCCTCATTGGCGCCCCGCGGGGTGTGACACATCGCGGCTGACCACGTGACGCTCAGACCGGCCAGCCACCGTGACGCACACACACACACACACGCAGCCTCGAGTACACACAAGGGAGGAACTGTTGATGTGCCGCTCTCTCACCGAGCGGGGCCTCCTCCATCAACACTTTCTAAATCATGGCTGATGGAAGTTGTGATCCTAACACCGTCAGTGTTGGGTGGGTTTATTCCCCCAAAACGAGGCTCTAATACCGTCAGTGTTTAGAGGAGACAGCTGGGCTAAAAATAACTGAAGTCATTCAAGATGAAGGCGGTTTGGATAAATGCATATAACTAGTGTATTTGTTCCCAGATGCATATTTCCTTTTACACATTCAAATGAGCAGTTTGTGAGCCGCAGCTTGTAGCAAATGCTGCAAGTTATTTTAGTCCGCTGTGTCTTCATGCCCTTGTCACTCGTGTCTCCTCTTGGGTGATGCATTTTAAACATTGTTTTAATTAGACGGGTCACTGCTCGCTTCAGTGGGTGTAATTGCGTTATTGCAAAAAAAAAAACTGGAGAACCTTAAATGTTTGCTTTGTTTTCCTGTTGGGTTTTTAAATAGTCATATATGTTTACAAAGAGATTCCAGTATTTCTGCCAACGTGGCCGCCTTATGAGCCTCTTGTGTGTCTTGTAGGAGCACGGCATGGACGACCCACCCTGCAACTGTGCCAACAGAGTCTCCATTGAGTACCTGTCTGAGGGACGCTACCGACTGGGAGACAAGACCCTCTTTATTCGGGTGAGTGCTCTCTTCGGCTCACTTCACATCAGTGATCCAGATCATTTAGTCGCTGAGTTGTTGAGCTTTAATTTAAGTTATATTATCTATTGTAGCAGTAAATTTAGAATTTAGTTCCATCCTGAAAATACAGAAAAAATAAATAAAGATGCAGCCAAAAGTTGTAATGGTCAATTTGTGTACTGCAAAAAGCAGAAGCACACTATAACTAATGGTACTGTTTAGTAAAACCATAAATACTGTTTACATCCTATTATGAGACGTAGTAGGAAATCCTCAGGTGTGTGTGTGTGTGTGTGTGTGTGTGTGTGTGTGTGAGCTCTGGCAGAGATGCAACAGTCTTCACCACATCTCTGGAGGCTGTGATTGGACACATGTAAGCTCGTTACTCGGTAGTGGCGGATAGTGTTAGACGATTACATCATAATTACTCTGCTGCTGTCCGCGCTGCCAAGCCTCAGGACACTCATTTATAGATCCGCAGTGGCTATTTTGGGAAGGAATGCATCACTGTGGATTTTTGACTGCCTGCAAAGATCAACCAAACGTGTCTTTGAGGGGGAAACGTGTTTACCAGCTGATTTTTATTTCCCCACACAGATGCTTCATGGGAAACACGTGATGGTGCGCGTCGGTGGCGGCTGGGACACGCTGCGAGGCTTCCTGATGAAGTACGACCCTCTGAGAGTGCTGCAGTTCACCACTCTGGAGCAGAAGATCCTGGCCTTTCAGAAAGGCCCCCCCGGCCTGGGAGGTCACCATGGCAATGCAGCTCCACCCCCTCCACCCGACATGGACCCCCTCGCCGCTGTTGACGACCTCATCTCCTCCTCGTCCTCCACTTCCACCTCGTCGTCGTCTTCCTCCTCCGGCTCGGGCTGTAAGGCGACGTCTGTGACCGGCGCCTGCCGCTCGTACGCCGCCTCTCCGGCCTGCACGCCCACGTTGCCAAGAAAGGGCGTCGCCTCAGCGCCCAAGAAGAACCTGCATGCGACACCTTCCTCCCCCAGGAAGCCCACCCAGCTGCCCCTGCCCACCACCACCACCAAAGCTTGCTCCTCTCTGCCCGCCACGCCTGTGGGAAGCTCCAAACAGCCTCCCAGCCCGGGGTGTCCGGGTGTGCAGGTCCATCGCAGAGCTCTGACTCCGTCCTCTGCTCCATCGCGTGGCCCTGCGGATCCGAGCCCCGCCTCCAAACTGAAGCTCAGACCGCCACCGCGCTGCCCCGCCTCTCATCCCAGGAGCCCCGTCTGCCCTGAGCCGTCTTCCAAATTCCCCAAACCCTCCAGCCCCTGCACCTCTCCCATCGCCGCCTATGCGCCCCGCCCCGTCGCCGCGCCAGCACGGGCCCCCGCCCCTAAAGATGCCCGGCCCCCGATGGGCACCAGCCAGCGCTCACGGCTCCTTGCGCAGCGCCGTCCGGGCTCCCCGGCCTCGCGCCTCCGTCTAGAGGCCGCCAGGCGGGTGCGGATGGCCACAAGAGGTGCAGCGACGTCAACTCCCCAGACCCGGACCCCCACCCCCAGTTCACGGGCGACCTCCCCGGGGCCGCCGAAGCCTAGCTGCTCCCTGCTGAAGAGCAAAGAGGTCGCAGCCAAAGCCAAGGGGCCCGCCCTGAACAAGGTGGCTGCTGCCCCGCCACGTGGCGTGGCTGCCCCGCCACGCGCTGCCCCGCCACGCGCTGCCCCACCACGCGGCGCAGCTGCTGTCCCCGGGCGGGTCCATGGGGGCAACACAGGCCCTCCCAACAGCAGAGCCAATCAGACAACACCAGCCACAGCACAGAGGGTGGGGCGGAAGCAAGCAGCCACCACCAACCCCATCAGCGGGAAGTCAACCCTAAAACCTGATGCGGCTCCAGGACTCGCCCTGGCCCCGAAGAAAACCAGCCCCAACGTCAGAGATGTAAAGACGGAGCCCGGCGTCTGCAAGAAGATCAAGAGCAAAAGCGAGGACCCTTATTTTGAAATGAACAGTCGGAGGAGGCAGAGGACGTAACCCAACGGCGTCCGAAGACTTCACCAAAGCCAGCAGGCTGGTGGTCACACAGCAGTTGTCACTAACCCTCATCAAAAAGCTTCTCATTTTTGTCCATTGTTTGTCTTCAAATCTGTTTTTGTATGTTATTTAATCGCCTTTTATCTTTTGTCTTTTTTTTAATCCAGGGTCAAAGGTATCATGTATGTCTTGTCACCGTGGTGATTGAGCGGTCTTTTTTCGGGCGGTCAGCTAACTTGGTCAACACTAAAACTTGTTGTTTACATTTTCACTCGTTACATGTGAAGCCGTTACAAATGATTTGTGTTGGCTGACTTTAGCAGAACAAAGGATATAATTTTATCGAACACTAACCTCAAAGCTTATTTTAGCTCATTACATCATCACAGGAAACAGCCATGAAGTAAAAGGCACTTCGGTGAACTTTTGCAGGTAAACGGATAATTTTTTTATTTATTGCAAAGCAGCTCCTGAGTCCCGTTTCCTCCAGCAGGTTACCAAAGTTGTGACATTTCTGGAGTTCAGTGACAAAACTGGAACACAAATCATGGTTTCTGGTGATTTATTGTTGCTCCCCAGTGAGAACATACTGTCCACTGGTGGATATTTGGACATAACACTTGTGTCTGATATCTAGGTGGGAGGTTCGTCTCGATACCGCCGGACAAGGCGTCATCAGGAACGGATCTTCCTGTCGTGTGCCTTCATCAGAAATGTCTCGTTTCTGAGCGGCATTAGAATGTATTAGATGATCGGGGGGGGTTAATTGTTTTTACTGATGAAAATTGCACATTGTGTACGAGCACTCATGACTTTGGTTTCTCGGGAGAAAAGCCTGAGTCGCAGATGAACTACTGATCAAACTCCTCTCTTCTTTTTAGCAGAAAACACTCTGTGTGTGTGTGTGTGTCCGTGTGTGTGTCCGTGTGTGTTTGTGTGTGTGTGTGTCCCCTTGTTTGGCACTTTACAGGAACCGCCATGTTTGTCAGAATTTTAATGTTGATTCTGTCTCTTGTTCCGGCTACCTTTTTGTCATTTTGATTAATAAATTGACAAGTGTTTTAAAGACTATCTAAAATGTGTCACATTTGTCTTATTTAACATATTAAGTGTTTTTGAGGAGTTGTTTCCTCTAAAACGGTCTTAGCCTGGATACCCAACACATTCCTCCAAGTATTCAGACTGGAGAGAGAGAAAAGTTAAGAAAGATACTTAGGTGATTATGCCTCACATTATTGTGGGCCAATTATTAAGGTGCAAAATTGCAAAGCGTAACCAATAGCAGTCTCGCGGTGTTACAACTAATCGCTGAGGAATGTTTCAATCATGCAGCCGCCTCTTTATCACGCCCCCAGCTCTCACGAGCCAATGGCAGCCTGGCCTGTTGACCCCAAGTTCAATTACCTTTGAGAAAATACATTTTAAAACTGAGAAACACTGCAGTAACTTGAATTATTTTAATTATCCGAACGGTAAAAGAGGAGCCAGTTGAAGGAGCAAAAATGTACTCTATTTCCAGTCTCACCGAACCAAGAGTCCGCTAGCTCCATCCATCCATTTTCCACCGCTTATCCGAGGTCGGGTCGCGGTGGCAACAGGTCAAGCAGGCCGACCCAGACCTCCCTCTCACCGGCAACATGTTCCAGCTCATTCTGGGGGATCCCGAGGCATTCCCAGGCCAGCTGGGAGATGTAATCCCTCCAGCGTGTTCTGGGTCTTCCCCGGTTTCTCTTCCCAGTTGGACGTGCCTGGAAAACCTCCAGTGGGAGGCGTCCAGGAGGCATCCTAATTAGATGCCCGAACCACCTCAGCTGACTCCTTTCGACGCGAAGGAGTAGCAGCTCGACTCCAAACTCCCTCCTGATGACCGAGCTCCTTACCCTATCTCTAAGGCTGAGCCCGGCCACCCTACGGATGAAGCTCATTTCGGCCGCTTGTAGCCGCGACCTTGTCCTTTCGGTCACGACCCAGAGTTCGTGACCATAGGTGAGGGTAGGAACGTAGACCGAGTGGTAAATTGAGAGCTTTGCCTTCCGGCTCAGCTCCCTCTTCACCAAGACGGTCCGGTGCAGCGCCCGCTTTACTGCTGCAGCTGCACCGATCCGTCTGTCGATCTCCCGCTCCATCTTACCCTCACTCGTGAACAAGACCCCGAGATACTTGAACTCCTTCGCTTGAGGTAGGCACTCCGTCCCCACCTGGAGGGAGCAATCCACCGGTTTCCGGCAGAGAACCATGGCCTCAGATTTGGAGGTGCTAACACTCATCCCCGCCGCTTCACACTCGGCTGCAAACCGCCCCAGTGAATGCTGGAGGTCACGATCCGAGGAGGCTAACAGGACCACATCATCTGCAAACAGCAGAGAGGCGATCCCGAGACACCCGAAACTGACGTTCTCCGCCCCCAGGCTGCGCCTAGATATCCTGTCCATGAAAATCACGAACAGGACCGGTGACAAAGGGCAGCCCTGGCGGAGGCCAACACCCACCGGGAACGTGTCTGACTTATTGCCGAGAATGCGGACACAGCTCATACTGCAGTAATACAGAGACCGGATCGCCCGTTGTAACTGGTCCGGCACCCCATACTCCCGCAGCACCCCCGAGGGACCCGGTCAAAAGCCTTCTCCAAGTCCACAAAGCACATGTAGACTGGTTGGGCAAACTCCCAGAACCCCTCCAGTAGTCTTGCGAGGGTAAAGAGCTGTTCCACGGCCGGGACGGAATCCACACTGCTCCTCTTGAATCTGAGCTTCGACAAGCGGTCGGAGCCTCCTTTCCAGCACCCTGGCATAAGCCTTCCCCGGGAGGCTGAGTAGTGTGATACCCCGGTAATTCGAGCACACTCTCCGGTCCCCCTTTTTGAAGATGGGAACCACCACCCCGGTCTGCCATTCCATGGGCACTGATCCCGACCCCCATGCGACATTGAAGAGGCGTGTCAGCCAGGACAGCCCAACTATGTCCAGCGCCTTCAGCATCTCAGGGCGGATCTCATCCACCCCCGGCGCCTTGCCACCAAGGAGCTTTTTAACTACCTCAGCGACCTCTGCCAGGGATATGGGTGAGCCTCCCCCTAGGTCCTCAGGCGCTGCCTCCTCTGCAGAGGACATGTTGGTCGGGTTTAGGAGTTCCTCAAAGTGCTCTTTGCACCGCCCGACAATGTCCTCCGTCCGGGTTAGCAGTCCTGACAGCTCTGCTCCTCTCTTCACCCGAGTGTCCAAGACATACGGCCGCAGATCAAATGATACGATTACAAAGTCGATCATTGATCTCCGGCCTAAGGTGTTCTGGTACCAGGTACACTTATGAGCCACCTTATGTTCGAACACAGTGTTCGTTATGGCCAAACCGTGGCAAGCACAGAAGTCCAATAACGAAACACCATTCGGGTTTAGATCGGGCAAGCCGTTCCTCCCAATCACCCCCCGCCAGGTTTCTCCGTCATTGCCCACGTGAGCGTTGAAGTCCCCCAGGAGAACTATGGAGTCGGTAGGCGGCGCCCTTTCCAGGACCCCTCCCACCGACTCCAAGAAGGCCGGATACTCTGAACTGCTGTTTGGTGCATAAGCACAAACCACAGTCAGAGCTTTGCTCCCCGCAACCCGTAGGCACATGGAGGCGACCCTCTCGCTCTCCGGGGAGAACTCCAACACAGCGGCGCTCAGCCGGGGGCTCGTGAGCATCCCCACTCCCGCCTGGCGCCTCTCAAACTGGGCAACTCCGGAAAAGGACAAAGTCCAACCCCTCTCCGGGAGCTTGGTTCCAGAGCCAACGCTGTGTGTGGAGGTGAGTCCAACTATTTCTAGCTGGTATCGCTCCACCTCCTGCACCAGCTCTGGCTCTTTCCCCGCTAGCAAGGTGACGTTCCACGTCCCTAGAGCTAGTCTATGCCGCCGGCTATCGGCATGCCCGGGCCTCCCGCCCGACCCACCGCCCGGTCTGCATAGCACCCGACCCCGATGCTTGTCCCTGCGGGTGGTGGGTCCACAGGGTGGCTGCTCCATGGTGTTTATTCGGGCTGAGCCCGACCGGGCCCCATGGGCAAAGGCCCGGCCACCAGACGCTCGCCTACGAGCTCCCCTCCTGGGTCTGGCTCCGGGAGGGTGCCCCGGTTTCCCTGGTCCGGGCGAGGTGACTGTAGTCCGTGGGCTAACTATCATAGGGGTCGTTTTGAACCGCTCTTAGTCTGGGCTCTCCCCTGAAACCTGTTTGCCTTGGGAGACCCTACCAGGGGCTAATGCCCCAGACAACATAGCTCCCAGGATCACTGAGCCACTCAAACTCCTCCACCACAATAAGGTGGCGATTCGCGGAGGAGTCCGCTAGCTAGCACAAGTAAATAGAAGCTGCAGCAGGTGTTACAGGTGAAAAGATGAGCAATATTTGCCTTTAGTCCTCGTGGAAGGAACTTGCTTGCGCACATTTCACTTGTCTGTCTGACACACATGAGATGAGCACTGGTATTTCTCCTAAAGAGTGGAACCAGATTATTAGAATTATAACATTTGTTTGCATTATTTGTGAGTGAATCAGTCAAATATGCCACCAGCACGCTTGCTGTTTGTTTTGTGTATGAAATATTGTTTCTGTGGTGCTGCTGGTCTGGTATGGTCCCTTTAACACTAGTGACTGGAGCAATGTTTGCCTGTATATGCAGACAAAAGGTGAGCCCTGAACTACCCAGAGAGAGACCACACAGGTGATTTAAATTTAGGCTGATTGGACCTCAGGACTGTGTGCAGACTCATGTTTTTATTGCAAAAACAAACTGGAGTAGAAATATCCTAGGGATTAAAGTGACTATAAAACCCATGAAAAATAAAACAATTCACGTATGTTAGATTTTCAGCCTCTGAGGTTGGTAGAACGATACCTAGTTGCATATTTTGTTCATGAAAAATTATGAAATCTGACTAATCAGAACAAGTGAAATCACTTGTGATGGTGTGCAGGCCTCCAATAGTCACCTGTTGTGCTCTGCTGCCCGCCAGTGGTGTTAAAGAAACACTACACCAGGGTTGAGTTAGTTCGGGTGGTTGAATGTTGTGATTTTATATTGGATTATAGAAGGCGAGAGGAATAAATATACTCTTAAAACCACAAGAGCCAATCTTTATTCATCCCCGTGTTAAATAACGAAACAAGACCTAATTATTTTTTTTCTGAAAGTCAAACGGAACAGTGGGGGATAAGTCATGTCGGCACAGCAGAGGTCCACAGGGACAACTGTTAGCTTCAAAGGAATCAGCTGTTATTAGAAGGAAAAGCACAGATGTAAATAATGTGAATGATGGCTGAATTCCATTTAGCTGCTTTGATTTCAGGGTCCTGGGCTGCGGTCGAATGTTTGGTTTTTCCTCTAAATGCTAAGGGAAGGAAAAAACTATAGGCCGTGTTTTTCATAAACATGTCTGCATTTTGTTTTTTATTTCAAAAAGTCCACAGACAAAAAAAAGAAAAGGAAGCCAAATAAAATACTTGCATGCATTTACAGGCTTGAAGACCGAGTCTGGTCTCGGTGCATTGTGGGCTAAAAGCTGAGCGTGAAACCTTGAGAAAAGTCCCGGCACACAGGCAGCAGTTTAAACACGTTCACAGGTTAATCACTCAGCACCGTCACAGCCAGTACGTTAAAATCCAGTGTGCAAATAACTAAGACTGACCGGACTGCAAAGTCAGTCCAAACAAAAGGAAAACAAACTATTCTCACACAGTGAATGAAAGTGTGTTTTTCCTCTTTTTCTGTGTGAAGGCAAACGTGTAAAAACTGTGCAATATTTATTCACTTAGTCAGTTTTGCTTTTGCGGCTTGTTTGTGAGGCGCATCCTCACTTTACTGACCTGTGTGACTCCTGCAGAACTTTCGGGGCTAAACGGCACTTAGAGTTTAGGCTAAAACATCAAATCGTCACATACACTTCACCTGTTAAAAGTTTAAAAATCAACCTTACGGTACAAAGTATTCTTCATTTAAAGCTGTCCTGAAGGTGTAGTTTAAAACCAAACGACAAAGTTCTGAATGGATGCCAGCTAAGCGACAAAAAGTAAATTAAATATTTCGCTGCATTGATAACAGCTAAAATGCCTCGCTGTGCTAATCGTTAGTGGTTTGTGATTTTAGTGCAGGAAGTAAGTAACAGACACGGAAAAGCTTCTACGGCTACATTTTAGACATTCGAAGATAAGAACCATCTTCTTGAACAGTTTCAGTGATTTTGTTCAAATGTCATTTAAGTGTTAAATAAAAGTGGCGTTCAGGGAAACAAAAAAAGGTCAGTCTGTACAAAAAAACGTTTTTGGGGATTTTAAAAATCCACCAGCAGAGTCAGTGGTATAACCCCTCTGTGTTATTTATGATGCATTCCTACTGGGACCGTCTTCCAGTCAGCTGATCCGGGGTTAAAGTCCCAGCACCAGTTATGAGGGACAACATTCCTCCAGATTACCCAGAACTCTCCAGTACAATACGCAGTGCACGGGGATCTCTTTACCCCCCCCCAGAGACGGCTCACAGGAGCAGAGGCGTGTGCTCCCCGGCCGGCTCCATCCTCTTGGTGAGCTGCCGCACTCTGGCCAGGAGGCGGTTGGGCAGCGGGGGGAAGTGGTGGCTCGGGTCGAGGACGTTGGTCTTGCGGCGCTCGCGTTCCTGCAGCCACATGAGGTACGGGCTGGGCGGGAAGAACGGGCGGGTGCGCTCGCGGTACAGCTGCAGGACGACGCCGCCGACGCCGAGCACCACCCACACCGTGATCATGGCGTAGTCTGGACGACGGGAGGAGGAGGAGACGGTGTTGAGATGAGACCAAACATTAGAGTCACAGATTCTTTTAAAGTTGTGAACTCACCGATGGCTTGGAAGGGCATGTCGGTGAACACGGCATTGAAGTTGTTGTTGAGGAAGCGCTTGAGGATGTTCAGTGTGATGAAGGACAGGCTGGTGTAGATGTAGGCGTTGACGGCCAGAATCACGGCATAAGCACCGACGGCGCCGCACGTGACGATGTTTCCCTGGTGTCAAAGAAACATAAAACATCTCTGGTCAAGATGAATGAGAAACACTTTCATTCTTACCTTTTTTTATTTAGATAGAGCAGGGATTCGGTTGGCTGTAAAGCACAAAAAAAAAATAAAAAAAAAATCACTTTTTGTCTCACTATGTAATCTGTCATACCACCACTAGATGGCGCCAAAATAAATATCCTAAATCCTACACATCACAAGCTCCTCAGTGGTTTGAAGCGCTTTTGGGCTCGTTGGAGAACACACAGGAAGTCACAGAGATGGTTACATCCTGTTAGATTTGATCTGTAGTCTACTTATTTATATTTGTTTGAAAATATACATATACGTGGAAATATGTGCGACTGTCACTGCCGTCCATCCTTTGTTCTTTCTATGTCTGTCTTATTTCACTGTGCTTCTTGTTTGGATGTGTGCTGTAATAACATATATTATTATAAACCACACAAGATATGTTTTTAGATTAAACCTTCATTGCACAACAATCTTGCGTAAAATGTTACAATCACACAGAAAGTGTTCTACTGAAACCCACGTGACACAGACCCTCAGTGGGCCGTCTCCGCTCTGAACTGTTCTCAGATCTGTTACCTCTCTGGGCCAACGCACGAAGAACAGCGGAACGGCGACCATGATGCAGCAGAAGGTCACCCAGAAAACGGCATCTGAGTGTCTGAACAGATCGAGGTCACCTGGAACAAGACCGCGACACACAGGAACACACTCGGTATATAAATCATACGCAACAGTGTTAAAGAGACAGTGACGTCACGGCGGCAGGTTTCTCCTACCGAGAGGAGTGAAGAGGACCGTGGAGGCGACGAGGAAGCCGAGCATCAGTCCAACCACGACGACGCAGGCCATGACGGAACCCCAGCGCCACCAGCTCATCACCAGCAGGACTCCGCCCACCACGCCGATCACCGCCGACAAGGCCAGACAGACTGCAGAGAGACGCACACACTCTCACATACTGGCTGTAATCATGCAAACCGGCAGAAAGCTTTGAGAATGATCAAAGTGTGTGTGTGTGTGTGTGTGTGTGTGTGTGCGTGTGCGCGTGTGCGTGTGTGTGTGCGTGTGTGTGTGTGTGTGTAAGACTCACTGTCATAGTCCAGGTCTGTGGTCCTTGTGATCAGCACAAAGAAGAAAAACATCCCAAAGCTGAATCCCATGCAAAACATCTCTGCGTGACAGAGAGGCAGAAACAGAGAGAGAGTAAATTAAATGCAGTGACTTCACACGTCACAGTAGAACCAGGACAGACGTGACTCGGATCAGTCTGCACAGAATAAACCCACCGCATCTTCCAGAACCACTGGCAGCAGCGGCAGTTCAGTCATGGGTTCACAGAGCAACAAACCTTTCGGCATCACATGAGAGGAGACCACATGAGAGGAGACCACATGAGAGGCAGGCCAGCGCCGATCCGGATGTTCATTCTAGCTACGCATACTTGCAGATAAACTACAGGAGATTAAGTAGTGTGCACCCCCCGTGCCTCATGGACGCCTCCTTTTTGAAGAGGATTTCTGTCTGGCCAGAGGCCCCCAGGAAGGGTTCTAGATCTCGTCTGGGCTGGGAACACCTCGGAAAGCGCTGCTGAGGTAAGGGACGTCTGGATCACCTTGCTAAGCCCAGGACCCGGATAATGGATGTATGAATGGACGAATGGCTTATTATTACGAGGGTAATTCATAATATATGATAATAATAATAATAATAAAGACACAAAGAGATGCTACTCACCACACTTAAAGAATCGATGCCCGAAGAAACAGACAAACAGGCCGGCCAAGCCAGCGAGGGTGAAGAAAATCTTTGTAGAGATCTTTCCTAAAAACAAAATAATAAAATAACTCATTAACTGAGTAGCTAAAGGTCAAACCTTCTATCACAGCGTTCCTTAACCTCTGCAGAAAGCTGTATTTCAGCCCATGGGGTCTCTCAATCAAACCAATAACTAGAGAGTTTGGTGACGGTTTGGAGTAGCACGGGGTCATGGGAGATGTCTTCACCACCATTGCGGTCAACTTCTCCTAGTTAGGATTTCTTCAGTGTTTATTTTAACGGGAGCCAAATTATCAGCAGAGGTCTCTTCCTCTCCCAAACAAACAGACCCGGTGATTAAAACCTGAAAACGCTCAGAATAAACACGGGATGTCCTGGAGGGGCTGCGAGCTGAGCTGCCGCTAACATTTGGCAGATTGTTTCTTGTTTCCATTTTTTGTTTCACGTGTGATGAAAGCAAAAACAATAAATTAATCTGAAAATGTAAGATCACAAGCGTCGGAATAACGAACCAGTGAGCGACACATCGATGATGTGGAACACGCGGCAGCTCACCGAGTGTTTGACAGCCGTCCAGAGCGGAAACAAAGCTGCAGGCGTAGGTGTGGACGGGCACGTAGGAGGCCGAGGTGTTCATCAGCGGGTCTCTGACCACCACCGAGTAGATGACGCCCTGACCGGGGATGGAGTTGAACACCGCCGTGCTCATGTCTGAGGACAACAGCGTAATGACCTGCAGGGGGACGGGGACGAGGGGGAGAAGTTAGCGAGCAGCACGCCGGCTGTTGTGCTTCTGTCACTTGCCATAACTTTCGTTAAACATGTTCTTATGAGAGCTAGAAAGACGGTGGTGTTCGTAGTGTCCCACCCGTTTGCCGTTCTTCGTCATGCCCTGGATGTCCGCCACGGCCTGAATACCACCGAACAGGCTGCGCTCTGATAGGTCGTTCTCAGGCAGGAAGTACTGGTAGACGTCGTACTGCAGCCGCCAGCGCGTGTTGGTCTCTGTCGATTGGTCGCAGACCGGAGGAGTTTCTCCCCTGATGGAGAACCAGAACAAATCACATTGCCTTCAGTTATTATAATAACTCATTATGTTATTGTATATGATGGACTTTCTTGTCTGAGGCTCTCCTCTAGTATGATTAGCAATGAGGGAAAGGCTCAGTGCCTTGCTCATGTGCACTCCGTGGATCCAGGACACCTGCCTCTTACTGCTGTATGGCTACAAGGTGAACTGGCTTTGTGAGGAAGGACGCTGCTTTGAACATGGATGCGAGACAGCTGGAGGAACACCTCTTATTACTTTATGAAGATGAATCACAAACCCTGCAGCTGGACCTCAACCACCACCAGCTATTGCATCACTTCCTGTTAGCAGGGCTGTACCGTACAGTTCAAAGCTGTATTCAAATTCTAAATCTACGCAACTTCTTATATTCATTAAAGAAATTTGCTTTAATGAAAAAAGACAAATCACTTGATTTGAAATATTAAAAAAACCTTTAACTGAAGTGAACCAAACAAACAAAGAGCCTAGTATCTGTCCACACCACTGTTGGTAAAGAGCTGAAAACTCAATTTGACACATTTTATGCACGCAGTTTGGCATTTCCAAAATTGTCCCACGACAAGATATTCCCTCCACAAAGCCCAACGAGCACAGAAATCAGAAAGCGTCATTCAGATAACCGAAACCTCACGAGAGTTTTAACAACAGTGGAGTCTATGCTGCTCCAGACTGGCAGGTAATGAATGACACAACAGGAAATGATACAACGAGTCCTCTGTTTATCTGCACCGAGACGGCTTTGTGACACATAACAGACGTTGTTGAGAAAACGAAGCGAGTACTCTGAGCCGCAGAAGAGGAAGAGAGAGGAAGAGAGAGAGCATGAGACATCAACAGCGAGGCGGTTTGGCTTACAGGTCCTGATTTGTTTTTGGACGTGGTTAAACAAGCCCAACAGGAAGTTGAGCACATACTCTTGCGTTACCTGTCGTAGCCTAAGTTTGCCGGGGCAAAGCGGATGGTGGTCTCATAGAGGTTGTAGAGGATATAGACGTTTGGGTCAACGTCCAGGTCGAACTCCGTGTTACAAGCTCCAGGGACCGGATCTGAAAAGAGATCAAATTCTTTATTAGCTGCTGCGTCGGGCATGTGAGGGTTTAGTGGTACCCTGCCATATCAGGATGACTTGTTGTTGGGGTGTTTCAACACACTAGGACGGCATATGAGCAGCCACGCTCAATCAATGCCAGCGCTCACTCATGGTCGGCATGAGCTTCCCTTAAGTCAAAGGTTTACCACCAACTGAGTGTCTCTAAGCTTCTTCTAGCTGCAACTTCCTTGTTTTTTTTTCTGACTTCTCACGCGAGACTCGGATAGAGCGGCACACATCAGAAGAGGCGCTGAGCATGATCTGGTGTTTCAGAAGACGTACCGCTGCTGGTGTACGGCAGGATGACCCCGGTGCCCGCCACGGTGTCCTCGTCGGGAGAAGACAGAAACAAGGAGAGGGACGCCTGGCTCGGCTGGAGGGCCGACAGGAGCCCCGAGTCCGCTGCCGTCAGAGAGAGACCCAGGGCTGGCATCTGAAACCACACGGACACATCAACACCTCGTCAGCGGGAAAATGCAAAAGCAAATAAACAGTACGAGCAACAACCACTTTAAAACAGTCAGGTGCCAGAGGAAAAATTAAGGACATTACAATTCATCCTGAGGGGGACATACATGTAACTAAAGGGGGTTGAGACAATCTCCTGCCAGCATTAACTTGAAATATTCTCTCTTCTGAAAACAACACACTTGGCTCTTTGTTTAATGGATTACTGAGTAATCAACCCGTAGTACGCCTCACTCACTGCAGGCTGCACTCCTACAGGCAGTGACATTTCTACAACGGCTGAGCTCATGATAAGACCGGGCTGACCAACAAGTCAACAACATGTTTTTCACTGTTTGTGTCCTCAACACACTCTAAAATAAATGGAATCTTATTCAGAACAAATTGCATTAGTTGCTAATGAAGGGAATTAATTAATTTCACTGGCAGATCGAGTAAGAAGTTCAAATCAGTCCAAAGGTTGAGCTCACAGATCAGTTGGCCTGATGTTCAAATCCCATGAAAAGCCGAAACCAACAATGAATGCATCAACTCACAAGCAGTGTGTGTGTGTGTGTATTTAGCTTGCAGATGAAAATAGACCCCTAAAAAACATTTTATGGGATTTAGTTATATATAAATAAGTAACTTGAGCCTTATCTGACTGTATCAGCCCCAACACTGAGACCTGGTCTTTGTGCATCAGCTGATACCGAGTACTGATCCAAGACCAGTGTTTGATTAATAAGCCGTCTGCCTCACTGTGTGGAAGTGACTGAGATCATTATTGTATTTGTAAGGCAGCATCGGGCTTCACTTAAACATTACAACATAAGAAATACATAGATCTATAAATGTACAGAGTTTTTATTTATTTTAAATAATGGTATCAGATACCAGATATCTATAAATAACTGTAATATGCTGAGAAATTGGGTTAGGAAACTTCCAAAACAAATTAGTTGTTTGAATTTATAAATATAATGAATTGTTTTTTAAAAAATTGAGCAAATTACAGTGCTAATTTAAAGCCATACCTTGTTAATGTTCAGCCATTTAACCGAATGCATTTGTGTGCGTCTGAAGCGTGTGACGCAGTCCTGAACTGGTAAACTCTCAGTTCACATGAACTAGCTCTCTGACAACAATAGGATGCGTGTTACCTAAAGTAGAACAAACGGTTGAAACGACTGGTATCAAAGTAACTGTGATGTGTGTTACAGACAGCAGAGGGCTCGGTATCGTTTTGGGGGAACGTACCATACATTTTGCAGCGAGCATGAGCTGAATTACATGTTTACACTGAAAGCACTGCGCGCGCACACACACACACACACACACACACACACACACACACACACACACACACACACACTCAGTCTGACCGCTCATACAACAACTCCATTGTGTGAAGCTCGTCTTATTGTTGCGCTGGAGTGGGTAGTGAGACTCCATTTGGTGTGGTTTTACACTGATTGTATTTAAAAACACCACAGAGGTAGTGAAACGCATACCGCAGTGATTACCTTTACATGCACACTAACATGCCGCTGTTATTCAGAGTACGGCAATATTCAGAATCGCCGTTGTTGTTGTTGTCACAAGGGCAAAAAAATTTATATTTTTAACATGTAAACATGGTCGGTGATCCGCATTCTGAATGTCCAGTTATATGTAGTATGAAGTACAATATCCATCTAAAACATACTGACGTTTATCTGGTAGAGTTTTATGCATCTGGATTGTTAGCTGGAAGTAGAAATGGACAGTCATGAGCAGCACTGGCTGATAAACCAATTAACATCAAACACTAAAAGAAGGATCTTGTGGTTTACCACTCGCAGTGAGCGGGAGCGATGAAAGAATAAAGGGAGAGTGAAATAGAGATCGGCTCCATCTCGAGCGCTGACGTCCATTTGCGTCAACAGGCTCAACTGTTTGGCTTTCTCTTGTTTTCCAACGTTTCCATCAACAGAGGAAACAAAATAAAGCTAAACTAAATTAGCCCCCAACCCCCCCAGCGTGGACCCAAACCGAGCTGTCCCCTGAGACTTGTGGGACCGACGCCAGCAGCTTCCCTCAGGGCCGCCCTGTCTGCCGCTCATGACCAGTGGACTGCACATCAGCTGACTGCCACTCCTCTCAGTGGGCCAGACGGCCTCACTCACAAAGCCTCATTCATCCATCAGAGGTAGAACTAACTGCCTGCTCCTACATACCTCCAATTTCACAGTTTACCGTTTTATTTTTTATAACTGTCACAACTAAAAGAATCACTCAATTGAGGATGTGGAGAAACTCTAGAAAAATTATGAGGCGTTTGATTTGCTGATTTAACAGAACATTATGAATTTGACACCACTGAGCTTTCATACACTTAGAGCCATGTCATGCTCTAAGTGACGAACATGCCAGCCAGCAGTGTGTGCTCTCAGACCAGTGGTGCTAAGCTAGTGGTGCTAAGCTAGTGGTAAAAGGTGCGGCTGGTTGAAAACAATGAGCTGTGTGCACCAGATGATTTCAGTCACGTTCAGTTCAGCACCACAATGCACCCGCCTCCAGATGAACAAATATTTACCTCCAGCAGCTGACTAAAATAAAAGCTGCCTTGCTCGTTATCATGGTAGACAGGTAAAAGATAGAGCCCGATTGTTGTTTATCATGTAAGAAAAGAACAGGCTCACATTATGTTGCTATTTGTTTATTGTATCTATGCAGGGGGACCTTATGATTTATGATTACCTTATTGAAGTTTTTTCACTAAAAAGGATGTTCTTTAAAAAAAATATTTGTCCCATCTGTGATGCAATAAAATTATTTGTTTCTCAAAGGGATAGTTCACCCTAAAACCCTAACCACATGTTTCCCCTCTTACCCGTAGTGCTGTTTATCAATCTAGCTGGTTTTGGTGCGAGTTGCCCAGTGTTCGAGTTATCGGCCGTGGAGATCCACATCCACTTCACAGATATAAATAATAAACTGTATTTTTTCAGATTCGAGTGTGATACGGTGAAATATAGGATTTATTTCACAAGCTTACGTGTGGAAATAAGTCCATTGACAGAGCTATCGATGGTCTATATGTGCAAGTGCTTCAAGTGCCTTCTCTCGATTATAATACTTTGTGGAACTCGGCTTGTGGCGCTCAAAGTGCGAAAAATTATCGAAATGGAAATCATGACCCGGTTCCTCAAGATAATCCACAGACCTTGTCTTGATCAGTTTCATGGATTTTCTTTCAGACAGAGCCAGGGTAGCTGTCTCCCTCTATTTAAAGGCTTTGTGCTAAGCTAAGCTTTATATTTAGTGTATAGACATGAGTGGTATCGATCTTCTCCCATAAGTATTGGCAAGAAAGCAAATCATATTTCAGATGATGAGGGGAGAGTCCGTCAGTCGTCTGTCACAGGTGCTACCGCAACAGTCGGAGCTAAAAAAAAAAAAAGTGTCTGGCAGCACTTTCTCACCCTGGTGTAGGAGAGCGTGGCGTTGCGGTGCTGCGTGTGGAACTGCAGGGTGACGTAAGCCACGTCCGGGGCGATCCGGGACACCACGGCCTGCACTGTCTCGTTGCGGGAGACGTTCACGTTCTGGAAGGTTCCCAGCAGGAAAATCACCCGGTCTGCGACGGAGAGGAGAAAAGTCTGATTGATCACATGCTTTTATTGTGGAGGATTGGTTGGAGCGTGCTGCCTATAAATTCCGAGCGACAACACCAGGCAATATTGAGTAAACAGTTTGTTCCCTGAGGTCGCAGACAGCAGCTGGTGCTTTGCCATGAAGGCGACCTGAATACAGGTCAGCAGCCCATCAAGGAGGATCTTACAGAAGAAGAAAAAAGCTGAATGGAGAAGTGTGCTCTGTGTTGAGTAATGAGGTATTTCTTTAACAGCTTGACGTTATCTTCCACTTTTATCTGAAAACCTTTGGACTGGCCAGTATTAGTGAAGCCGATCATCCTCTGATCATGTGCTTACGTCAATGCTGTTTTTGTTTTCTTTCCTCTCTATTCAAATGAAACAGTAGTAATGAATCCACTATGGATGTACTCACTCTTAAGTAACCATTAACTGTCTATCTGAAGGGGAATGTGCAGAAAAGCACATAACAACACTGTACCATGATCACTTCAGATCACGCTGAAACAGCAACCGTCCACTCATGAGATCTGAGAAGCACATGTAGTTTGACCAATAGATTAAAAAATATATACATATTAAACTGACTATGTGATGCTTAAACATCTGTCAATCAAATATCACACTTCACCAAAGCAGCTTCTCCCACTCATCACTGCGACACTTCCTCATCTCTTTCACAGACCACTCGGATTGAAGTTTGAGAGGCTTTGAGAGGCTTTTCCACCCTGAGTAAATGGAAATTAGTTGCAGAAAGTGACATAAATCACTGGTTACTTCAGCCGCCATCTGTGACTTCACCCTACAGCAGAGACATTGGAGTTATTGATATTCTATTAACATCCCAATATGAATATCACAGGAATACTATACACAAGTTATGTTAGAATTGCTCTGTGATGACCCCCCCCCCACATCTCCTTACACCGATATAGACTCTGTTAAACAATGTGTAAAACATACACCCTTTCTCAAAAACACTATATAACTGAATTAAATTCACTTTATGAGTTTTTGAGGGGGGTTAAACTGGACTAAATAAACATATGACCCTGAGTAGGTTTGTGAGAAAATTTGATATTTCACTGCTAGCTAACGTTAGCTAAAGCTACACAGCAATAACAAGCTCAACAGAGTGACACTCCAGTGATTTACATGCAGTATCAAGGAGTCACACAACGGCATTTAACACGTTACCTGCTACACAATGTTAACGTTAGCTACTATATAACCCAATACTTATCGGTTTTAAAGATTGAGAAAGATAAATAACATCCTAAAAGTGAAAGTAGCATTACATTAAATTGCTGTGCGTAGTAACTCACTTTCCACTTGCGCTTGAACTTCACAAGCAAGAGGAAGACAGAGCAGCAGCAGCGGGCACCAAGTCCAACGAGACATTTTCCTTTACTTCGACAAAAGCGCTTCTACCCGCCGGTCGGTGAAATCATTGGTAACCTCGGAGCCTCCGGTGTTTGGGGAGCAGCAGTCTCTGCAGAAGCGACATGCTTGACTGGACTGAGGGGTTCCGCGGGACAGCCTTCTCCCTCTGCTGCCGCTCCGACGGCTGGAACGATGCTTCCGCGAGACTCGCGCACTCGGGTCACGCGATAGCTCCACCTCCCTGTCCAGACAGCATTTTAAATCAAGCAGTGACTGAACGTGATTTACATAAATTGTTGTCTTGGAGCATCTTACTTCGTGTATGTGTTTTGATGTCCGTTCATAAACGTTGCGTTGGGTTTATTAACGGCATTTAAAAGGATGTTTGTGGATCTGGGAAAAAGTGGCGGAGTGGGAGCTCTTTGATATCATATTCTCAGACCATAGCTAATCACTATGTCAAAGTAATTTATGCTAAAAACAAGCACAATTTTATGTGCACAAAATGAATGTAAAGCAGTTAAAAAAAAAAAAAAAAAAAAAAAGGCTGCTGTTCTTGATTTACAGAAATATTCTTCAGATATTGAAATAAACACGAATGTTGTAAGCTTTCCAACATTACTCTGCTGACTTGTTGCAGTTCTGCAGCAGAAGGGGAAGTTGGATGTTACAACAGATCCTGTGTGTTGGATGATGATTCTATTCCTGCTGTTAAGCTGTTGATGAAAATATGCCACAACAATGCATATAGTGAAAGCGAGAAGTCGAGTTCCCGCTCAGGTCACCACACAGAAAACAGAAAACAGAGACAATTTACATGTTTATTGATTTATTTCAACTCAAGCCCTTCTCTTACCCATTCATACATTAAAACCTTGCAGTCACCAAAGAGTCATGCATGCTGGCAAACCAATTGAACATAACAGAAGTACGAACAAACAAAAAAGATGAGACACATCTTTCACACTGCTTGAGTCTGAATCACCAGACGAGGATGCAGCTCCGCAGAATCGTGCTGTAAATGCTCCAGGAGAAGGGAGAGTATACAGGCGAAAGATGAAGTGGTATGTGGCAAGACACTGTACACAATAGTGGCAGCAACAGCAGTGGGGGACGGTCCCTCGTGGGCTCTCTTAATTCTTTCGTAAGCTGACGTCGGCGCTGGTCAGCAGCGGCGACAGCGACGTGCTCTCTGATGTGTCTTCTCTCTTCAGAACCAGGAAAGCCTCGCGACTGATTCCGAGCAGCTCTCGGAGGCCGCTGTTCTCCAGCTGAGATGCACAAAACAGAAGACGTACAGCCATGCATTCAGATGAAATAATACCACTACTGCTACTTCTATTACTACTAACATGGATCTTTCATTTGATGCTGCGTCAATCAATGAATATTTGCACGTTGGTGGCTCCACATCAAGCCCATTATTTGAAAGAAAGTGTGCCGCGTGGTTCAAAAGAATAGGCTTAGGATTTTTCTCTCAAGTTTGGATTTGAGTCCCTACCCTGCACCATCAATTTATTTTGGACAACTGTTGGAAGTACACGTGGAACAGATCGGGGCATTTTCTTTTACCTCTAGCTGTTTAATCCTCTCCTCGTCTTCACATATTCGTCCCTCGTCCACCTCTATCGCCTTCCTCATCACAGAGGCCATCTCATTGATCTTGTCTATGTGTGCTTGCATTTCCTACAGAGATGGAAAACAAAACATATCAATAAAAAGTAGTAGAAGTTGGGAAAGTAGGTCTTTAGTAATCAGCTGTCACATTTTTCACGATAAAGTTTAACAAGTAATCCCCCAAATAAGCAGGCCCTGAAAGGAGGATTAAGTGGGCCTCACTGACCGTGGTGTGCTGCTCCTTCAGCTGTGTCACGATGGCGGGGTCGTCTCTCTTGCTGGCTATGAGGAGCCTGAACATCTGCTCCCGGTATTTGGTCATGATGAGCTCTAACGCAGACTGGTGTTCATCCAACGACGTCCGTAGCTCTGCAGGGAGAGTAAACACAGGCTTTTTAGGAGACATCACTGCAGAAAACCTACACAAGAACATCTGTCAACTTCACGTTGCCCTGCTGCGATTAGCCATCTCTGTGTTTGTGACAAACGGGAGTCCACTCCGAAACGGACCACAAAGCAGCCAAGCCACAGTGAGAGTAACATTACAAATGAAAAGCCTACCTTTGTTTTCCTGCTGCAGCTCTCTGATCTGACGGTTTTCCTGTTGGATTCCTAGGACCAGACTAGAACGAGGACGATGTCTCGCTACCTGGTTCAACGAGTCAATCTCCTCCTGGTACTGCCAACAAGAAACCCCCTCCCATTAGACAACTGGAAGATTTCAGTCTACAATTAACAGTGATTTATGTCACTGCCTTACACTCGTTATCAGGTTTAGTAATTATGCATTGAAGCGGCTATAAAAAGAACACTCCTATTTAATTGCCACCAACATAATGTGATACCATACCTGTTGCATGGCCTCCACACGCTTGTTAAGCGAGGTCGTCTGTTCGATTAACATCTCAGCCGCGTTGTCATGGTTACGAAGCCTCTCCACCAATGATTTGGCATCTGCCAGGACCTTTTCTACGGTGCAGTTCATGCCTGAGGAAATAAAACTCATCATTACGAGGAACTACGAAGGTTTAATGACCACAGAAAAGAGTGGATTCCTTACTTTATAATAGGGTAATGCTGCCATTAAGAGATTATTATAGATTGTTATAAGTACCAGGTAAGCTCAATGACTCACCCATTTTGTAATCAATAAAATCATTGTGTGTGCTGGGCTAATGTGATCTCTTTCCTCCTGTTTCAATGAATGCATATACCTGATTGGTTCAAAATGATTGCATAGAAATATATCTATATCTAATATGACTTACCCAGCCTTCACTATTGGCATTTAAAAGTCTGAACTTTGTATTTTAATCGGGCTTTTATCTCAGGCAATAAATTGTGCCTCATCATGCTATTCATTACGTCACTTATTGACCAAGTGAAGAGTCACACTAACAGAAACTGAAGCTCCCCATTTGTAAATCTTCAGACTATGATCAGATTAGAGTCACTAACGTTAATACAACTAGAATTCATTGTTCGGTACAATAAAGAATAAAGTAAAAAGACATGACTCATCAAAGAACTAAAACAGCATGTTTCTTAACGCGTCGCAAACCCTGATGTCAGATGTGTGTCAGCTAATTCGCTCAAGCTAACACTGCCTTGCTCTAAGTGTTACATTTAGTTAATGTACGCCATATTTATCCTAGCTGTGGTAAACTTCAGGGCAACTACGCAAAGTCGTTCTGCTTCAGTTAACTGACTGAGTAACGTTAACATTTTACCAGCAGCACAAACACAAAGTCTTTGCTAACTTATTAGCCGACGTACAACCCACATTTCAGCTGTCATACAAATCCACTTCAGGTTGGGATTATAAACATGTTGTAACTAGTTGACTGGCATTAAAAACAGGTCTTCCTTATTAAATTTAGAAATATAGTTGAAGAAGAAAGTGTCGTACCTTGGGAACTCAAAGTGCAAGACATTTGAGTTTAGCTAGTCCGCCGTTACTTCCTGTTTATGTTTAGTAGCTAATGTTAGCTACACGCTAACATTAGTCCCATCAAGGAGCAACAAGTAGGGTTAGAGGTGACGATGCAGCGCTATTCCTTTTTAAAACACGACGATATATCAGCAGACATGAACTATGAACTTGATTTCAACACTCGACACGCTGTAAAGTCAGTCTTGCAGTGATTTAAGTGGCTACAACTAAACCTAAACGATAATATGACAACCAAAGCTTCTAAATCCCGTCAAAATCCCGCGAGGTTTTTTGACATCAGGACTTTTCTCGCGACACTAACAGCGGGACTTTGTTATTACAGAAAACATGGCGGACAGGCTAACGCAACTCCAGGACGCTGTCAACTCGGTAGGACACATTTATAGTATTTAGAGTATTTCGCTGAAGAAGAATAACTCTGTTTGGACTGGTCATGTTATTTGAAGGTGGAAGGTGGTGTCTCGTGCCTCCATTATGTTCAGTAACTTTGTAAACATGGCTACATCACTGGGTAGCTAACGACCAGGGGCCTGGTACGTTACCACGAACAAGTTTAGCTTCAGGTTATATTACACACAGTTAATACAGTGTTGGAGTCTTAAAACATTGGAACCTCAAAGTGATGCAATGTCACTATAAAGCTAACGGGTGGCTGACTGACACGGTATATTGCTAGGCGTATTAACGAATAACATTATAGCTTCCTGCATAAAAGTAAGTACGGTCCAAATGGTGTTGTTTTGTGTGTCCAGCTCGCAGATCAGTTCTGTAATGCCATCGGCGTCCTGCAGCAATGTGCGCCTCCTGCCTCCTTCAACAACATCCAGACAGCTATCAACAAAGATCAGCCAGCGAACCCAACCGAAGGTGAATTGTTTGTTTTCTCCCTAACTTATCATCATTATTGACTCCCTTGTCTTCTTATTAATATATATCTTGCCTCTTGACCATTTCTGGTTAACATTGATACACCAGTCAACTGTTGACCTTATCAAATTGAGAAATGTTGTCAGATGGGATCAACGTTGATCCATAACACTTAAAATGCTATTTGCATAATTTCTGTTACTATTATTTTATCTCTCCCCAGAATATGCCCAGCTGTTTGCAGCCCTGATCGCCAGAACAGCCAAAGATGTGGATGTACTAATCGACTCCCTGCCCAGTGAGGAGTCCACGGCAGCTCTGCAGGTCAGCACAGGCACAATTAACTTTAAGACATTTCGGTTACAGATTCCATGATCAACATTTAGAGAATACCAGCTAGTGTTTCTAGCTTCCAGTCAGCAGAGGGAGCCAAGTGAACGCTTTGTACAGCTGCTTTCTACAATTTGACACGGAAAATGATGTCTGCTCATGGGTTTAAAATAAATAACCAAATGATTGCAGTCAATTTTCAGGCATCACTTCTAGTTATTAATTGTGAGAATCCTAGAGGTTAGTAATATACTGCTGGAAGAACATTTTTCAATTACTGACATATACACACTAATCAATGGGTTTATTTATTTATATATATATATATATATATATATATATATATATATATATATATTTTTTTTTTTTTTTATGACATTGTTACACACAATTTGTGTGTAGATAGTTTAAAGTTTGATCAGTTAAAGTGGCTATTCTCAACCACCATTCATTATGACAGGTGGTGATGGGTGAGGGTAGCAGAATATGTATTTAGGTCATTACAGCTGACAGTGGCAGAACAAGTATTTACATCCCAGTTTTTTTTCCTGTTTTTGGCATTTTATTTTTTCTCATTTATTCGGGAAGTTGGTACTCGGAACATTAATAAATATCAGAAGTGGGCCTCAAATGAAAAACCGTTTGAGACCCCCTGATTTTAGGAGACTCAGATCAGATGCAACAACTTCTCAGAAGAGTATTTAATGTGTTTATCCAGGGTCACTGAGTTTTTATGAGAAGCCTTTTTAAGTTCATTTCCTAATTCCTCCACAAAGGAAATCGAGAGGAAAAGTTGCTTCTCTGTCCGTGTTGATTCCTGTCCTAAAGATAGAAGGTTATATTAGATGAAAGCAATCATCCTTACAGGTTAAAACTAATGCAAGTGATACAAGTGAGTACCCGATGTGTATCTGGAATGACTCAGCTGACCACGACTTCCTATTGGAGCACTGATGTTTATCGCTATAGATTCAAAGTCACACCAGTTAGTCTTCAACAGTTGAAATACACAGACTATGTAATGTGACAGACCAACACCGTCACTGCTGGACTCTTGACATGAGAGGACATGTGAGGACACTTCCCATGGATATCCTCAATGTCCTCTTGTTCTAAATAAGCCCACGATGAAGATAGAAAGATGGAGTACTTTGTTAATCCTAGTGGGAGATTGTCGCCAAGTCACGCATGATATCCAAAACTAACATATAAAGGAGACTCAAAGAAGTAGAAAATACCATTATTAAGAACATAAATTAATCTAATTCTAAACTAAACCCATGCAATACCTCTAAATATATACAACGGTAGTACCCGGTAGTATTCTGAACTTGCTTCGTGCAGGTGTTGTTGGTTCTGCATATTGTCTTGTTTTGCCATAGAAAGGTGCTTAATTGGAGTTGCTTACATGAGTGCTGGAAATAACTGTACAGTGAATCTATGTATACACTTGTGATGTGTGGCATGAAACGTCACACAATATGGTGTTTGTAGACGAGACGTCATCCGATATAAAAGAGAAGTACGAGTACCTCAACTGTACTTGAGTAGCCTAAATGTACAAGAATATGTTTGCATGAAATGTTTGCATAAAAGAAAATATTTACACTCTCCCATCAGTCATTTGATGGACAGAAAGCCCCGCCCCCTATCGTTGTAAACGACATGTTCCCTCTTGTCAGGCGGCCAGTCTGCGGCAGCTGGAGGAGGAGAACCATGACGCAGCAGCTCGTCTGGAGGAGGTGGTTTACCGCGGCGATGTGCTCCTGGAGAAGATCCAGAGTGCGCTGGCTGACATCGCCCAGTCTCAGCTCCGCACGCGCAACGGAGCACCGAGCCAGCCCTCGCCGGCCGAATCCTGACCCGCTGTGTGTGTGTGTCTGTGTGCATAACGCAGTCCTGGACAATTCTCAATCTGACTCTTTACCCTCAGACATCAGCTGCAAGATTCAAAACACTCAAAGAATATGTCTGTAAAGACCAAAACGGTCGATGAAACATAATTTGGTTGCTTAGCAATGTGTCCTCACGTACATACTATTTTGCTTAAGGACCTTACTGCTGGTACAAAAATATGTCTCCAAAAGACTGGTCTGAATGTGGGAACGGTCACCATGTCATGTTTTTTTATGTTGTATGTTGATCAAGTCTGTTTTTGTAGATATTTTTGAATGGAATGATTGAAATTCTCGTTTTGGAGTATCTCCACTGAAAAGCCTCTCGGCACTCTTCAGAACAGTTAAACTCACTCAGCTCACTGTTACTCCGAAGTTTTTTTTTTTTTTTTGTTTTTTTTAAAATAAATCTTGAACAGACACAGTGGAGACTTCAGAACTTTTTGTATCTTTAAAACAGATTTTTTTTGTGTGTCACAATTGTTTTGGGGAAAAATGTAGAAGTGTTTTTATCTCCAGATCACGAAGGATGTGTATTGTTGAATGTGGCGCTTACAAGCGATGTTTCTCTGCCACAAATCATAAATGACTCACGTTTAAGTAAGGATAAGAAAAAATAACTTTTTCATCCATAGAATAGGAAAATACATAATAATGCCTAACTAATTAACTGTTTATTGATGTAATTCCTTTTTAAATTCGATAAAATAGCCATTCTGTCTCCTCTGACAGTTTTAAAAGATACTTGGTTGAACTGTTAATGTTTAAAAATCCAGCTCTAATTATTTGTTCACACAACAGGGGTGTGGCCTTAATTTCACTCAAATCAAAAAGTGGCTCAGTGGTCTGAGTCCAGGCTCCGGGCCAGAGAGTTTATAGCCCAAATCTAAATATAGGTGCTGTGTCACGGCTCAGTGGGCCCCACTGATGTGAGGAATATAAAAACAGCCTTGTCTGCTGGACACCACACCCAGACGTGTTAGCAGGGCACACCCACATCTGTGCATGTTGACATCATGACTCTTACAGTAAAAAACACTCGACCCGTCCAAATAAGGACATTCATGGCCTGAACTGTCAACACAAGTTTCCTGTTGGTGTTTTGTTTTCTTCTTCTTTTTCTGCTGTAGTTAGTTTTATTTTGATTTACTGCATACACCTCTTCTTTGTCCTATTGATTAATAGGAAATCAAAGATGAGGGCAAATACATTTCCATTCCAAGCGCCCTTGCTGGGATGATTGGAGGAAACAAGACAGTTTCCTATGGAATTTCTAGATTGCAACTTTGTAGTGTGAAAACATAATCTACAGTGTCTAGTTCCAACAGCGAACAAGTGTTTTACACATTTTTTGCCAAACGAGCTGCAGTCATCTTGAAATGTTCTACCAAAATTCTCAGATCTTGCCTTAATAGAAATATCTACCGTGATTTTATTGTGAGACAAAATTAGTCCTATGAAATGTTTATGGGTACTGATTACAGTTTTGTATTTGTATAGTGAAATTTGATTGTTAATCATTCCTTTGCGTTTGTTTTAAACTATTGCAATGAAAAAGCAGCAATGTGTAGTCTCGATCACAATGTGACCTCTTATTGACCTTAGATAGCCTCTTGTGGTTCACATGCCATTTGCTATTTATGTGTGAAGAAACTAATTAATTCACAGTGTTATTTGTATCACATGATTCTAAAATAGCATCATAATAATATTAGTTCTTTTTAATGGTTTGCACCCAGCATAACCAATACAATTATGTAACAACGCTTACAACTACTGTAGCCACAGACAAGCCTTTCATAGCTGCAGATGCTTGCTAGCCAAATGAACCTGCGTCCTGGAACGCAACCCTCGCGGGGTGGTTTATATCTTCTCATTGGCTGACACGCATGTCATTCTTATGCATTTTGCATATATGATTGGCCAGCAGAAACCACAGGTTCCTTTCTTCATCGCTGATTGGTTCTTGCCAACGTCAATCAAATGCGACGCCGTTACGTTGCCGGAGCGTCAGATGAGTCCCACGGTCCCAGGAAGCCCCGCTCCTTATTTCATATATATTTTTTAGCAATAAAGGCGGTTGAAGAGCTGAAATTCGAGGTCAGGGAGCACAAATGGAAAAAGCAAAATAATTTAAAATGATTTCAGGTTAGCTTGCTGTCAACGTCAGCGCACATTTGTTATTATTTGGCGTTGATATCGGCGATGTTTACTGTGCAGCTTGATAAGTTCCTCTGAAGGGTGGCCAATCTCTGGATCCTCGAGCCGACCACTGCCTCAATATCAGGCAGAAAAGACACAGTATATTTCTCTTATATCGTGGGGTGGCGGCAAGCCAATAATTGACTCTGGAGCAGGACACGGAGGTAAGTGAAATATATTTCCCACAGAAGGCTCTTTATTTGAATGCTGTCGTATTTTTCATGGAACCTGCCAGACAGAGTAAAGGGAATATAGCAGACGCTAGCTAGCTAACACAACTCAACCACAAACGGTCTGTATGAAGTAACCTGATATTATTAAAACGTATTAGTATTACAAAATAAAGAGTATTAAATAGTGTCAGCCATCATGTGCCAGGCAGCAGTGGTGGCAGATAGAGGTAGTGACAGGGGGGCACAACAAGTTTAAATTGAGGTGAGTTGTAAGACCGTTAATGTGTGTCCGTAGCTCGTGCAGGTAAACGCGCCATCTCCGCAGGTGGACGAATGACGTTTAATTCAGCACATTTAATTGAAAGCATTACAGTTACGACACTCATTAAACGTACAAAAAAAGAAGTCAATCATTGACACTTATTTTGCCCACTTTAGCTTTGAAATAACATTGACAAAACACACCTGTCAATATATTTGAAATCTTTTTTTGGCGTTTCTTTCCAATTCTGAAGCATATTCCGAAGTGTATACTGCTACTGGAAAAACAAATTCTGCGAATAAGGATATGAATAACGAACATATTTCCTTATTATGTGTAAAATAATACTGCACAATGTTTGGGATAATACTGAATAATTGATACCATTAAGTTACCATTAAAACAATGTTAAGATGACTTTGAAAAACAAAAATGGCCGTTAAGCTTGAGAAACAGAACATTTGGGACTGTGTGTGTGTGTGTGTGTGTGCGTGTGTGTGTGTGTGTGCGTGCGTGTGTGCGCGAGCATCCCATTCCTTTCTCCCTGTCTCTGGCGTTATGACTGAGTCTTTTCATTCAGGACGGAAAGAGCTTCCTGTCCAGTCACTTACAGTACTTGTAGGGTGGAGTGTGTGTGTGTGTGTGTGTGTGTGTGTGTGTGTGTGTGTGTGTGTGTGTGTGTGTGTGTGTGTATTTCCAGATGTATGGAAATACACACACACATCCGAGCTGTAAAACCGTTTTTTATTCATTGTGACAAAATCTTTTACTTTTATTTGTAGATTATAGTTTTGGCCCAACAGATCCTGTCCCCTGTTTCAGGCTGCATGCTTTAGCTTGCTGTTATAGTGCCTTCCTTGTGTAGCCTTGTGTGTTTAGCTCGTGGGTGGATCTGGAGGACTTCAGGCCAAACTGAATCCCTTCAGACTGAGCTAACAGCCCGGCGTTTTCCACCTAGCTGGGGAAACGAGCACAGAACACATCCAAGCCATTAGGTGTGAACATTAAAGGGGAGCTACTCCCATTTTTAATATTCATATATGTCATTCCTATGGTCTAAATAATCCCAAAAATATCAGTAAACATGAACAACTTTCTCTCAAATCCAAAAAGCTAGAGTGCTGAAAAGTGTATGAATTTACTACAGCTGTCAACAATGCCATCTGTCAAATTTTCTACCATTCTCGTTGACCGAAAATACCATCAATCCTTCTCAGAAATGTGACCTCTCATAGCGGCTACTTGAGTGAGACCACAAGAGCTGCGATTAGCCTGCTTGTGCCGCTTTGTGTTTGATGAAGATTGTCATTCTATCGGTGATTACCAGTCTCCCTTTTACGCTGAGCTTCCTAGGAATGTTCAGCTCATCTGCGCCGGCCTCAGTAACTCTACAACAGCTTTGTTCACCAGTGTCTCCCAACAAAAACCTCCCAACCCAGGCAGCAGTGATTCAGAGAGTTTTCTCAGAAGTCAGGAAGCATCTTGTTGTCGCGGCCAGGACGGGGAAAAGGACCGGAGACCAGATGAAACATTGGTCCTGTCTTTGAGCTGCAGGGCTGTTTTATCTCTGCCTGAGCTCATCAAGTCTGTCTGATGGCGTTCTGCTGAAATCTTTTGACGAATCTGCTCATGTTGATATTTAGAAGATTTAACTTCCCCTCTATCTGCTTACTTTTATTTCTTTTACGTCATCATTAATGCTTAGTTCTTCCAACAACCTCTTGCTTCTTCTTTCGTCTGCTCTCTGGGGTTTTTAATTCCACCCACACGAGGTCTGGGAAGATGTCAATATGTGCCCTTCTCGAGAAAGTAGTTCCCATCGTTCACATGAATACGAACTTAAATGCTGTTCTCATGTGAACGAGAAAGAATGACCGGCCTCCTCAGGTGACTTTTGTTCTACAATCGTTCTTTGTCATTTTGATATCAGAGAGCTGTAACGTTGCAAAGGAATGTGTACTGAGAAAGATCAGTGGAGGGTTCACTGATTAGTTCCTGGAATGCAGACCGCGAGTCAGCCAGCGCATGATTCCCTGTCCCCACTCTGGGGGTCACAAGAATATTTTAGTACCAGGGACCCGACTCCTGCCAGGGATCTGCTCCAGAGCTGTTCTCATTGAAATGGATAAATGGATAGCACTCGGTTACCTTGTAGCATTTGATAATATTTTCAATCTGAAAGTCTAAAGGACTGCGTTAATATTATATTTAAAGGGGAACTCAACTGATTTCACACATTAAGATCAGTTAATCCATCAGACGTAAACGTACTGCTCAGCCTGAGAAAACAGTTGTAGTAATGTTTCTGGACGGCACTCTTATATTATCTTTGAATGACATAGGAGTGAAAGACGCTATGAAATTGCATTATGGGAAGTGTAGGATTCAGCGTTTTTGGAGCTTGACACACGCAAGTTAATATCCGACCGACTTCTCTTGTAGATTAGTCATGGGAAATAACATCCGCGACAGTTTTCCTTTTTGTATCAAGCAGCAAAAAGAAAGTTGCAAAAGCATTACGCGCTTGAGTTCATATGCTCACTTGCACGTCCTGTGATGTGACATCGCAGTGCTGAAATGATACATCATGCAGCCCTACATCCGATACTGTAGAGGACAGAAACACAGGGTTAACTTATTAGACGCCACGTAGCTCTGTGTGTTGGTCCTCAAGGTAAAACTCCTCTCTGACAGATACTCCATGGAGGACTGAATTGATTTTCTTTCGTCTTGCAGGATAGTGTGGCCATGACGGGAGGGACTGAAGCCACCCTTCCCATGAGCAACCACACCCGAGAGAGGGTGACCGTGGCCAAGCTGACGCTGGAGAACTTCTACAGCACGTTGCTCACCCAGCACGAGGAGCGCGAGATGAGGTGAGAAGAGGAAGATGGTCACCGTGACCTCACACACAGACACTATTTTGGCCGTAACTCAAGAATTCATACGCTAATTATCACAATTTCACGCAAATGTCTGATAGGATAAAATGATGAAGTGGCGACATTTTGGACAGACATGGATGTAAACTGCAACACGACAGCGAGGCTGTAATTCTAGTTTTTGTTTGCTGTGCTGTCAAAGACATTCTCAAGATCTGTTTGAAGTAATAGAATCTGTCCTTGTCGCACGTATTGTAAAGCAACTAGACGTACGGTGATTCCTCGTTCAGATTTGCGTTGTGTGTAATACGCTGTATTATTCACAGGCAGAAGAAGCTGGAGAAGGCCATGGACGAGGAGGGTTTGCCGGATGAGGAGGTACGGTGCGCTCTGTCGTCTTGTTTGCGTACCACAAAAGATTTTCTTTCATTTTTTTAATCTTTCTCTTCGACTTCCTCAGTTGACTCCCTGTCTATCTGTCCGTGTTTTGCAGAAAGTAATGCGCCGCTCGCAGCACGCCCGTAAGGAGACCGAGTTCTTGCGACTGAAGCGGACGCGACTTGGCTTGGATGACTTTGAGTCCCTTAAAGTTATCGGGCGGGGGGCTTTTGGAGAGGTACGGTGGAAGAAAAGCGTGCCAAAGCTCTTGTAAATCTTTATTAGAAATCAAACGACACCATGTTTTTTTTTTTTATCACAGCTAATCCCATTTGCTTTCCTTATGAACTCAACTGTGATGTCGTCTCCTTCAGGTCCGTTTGGTGCAGAAGAAAGACACGGGGCACATTTATGCCATGAAGATTTTGAGAAAGGCCGACATGCTGGAGAAGGAACAGGTCGGCACCACGGATCAACAATGTTGAAGCTGCTGCTGCATTCAGGCTCTTGTACCGTAGGCGTCTCACGCTGTCTTCTGTTTCCCTGCAGGTCGCCCATATCCGGGCGGAGAGGGATATTCTGGTGGAGGCGGACGGCGCCTGGGTTGTCAAGATGTACTACAGCTTCCAGGACAAGAGGAACCTCTACCTCATCATGGAGTTCCTGCCTGGAGGTTTGCACCGATCCGTTTGTTTGACCCTAGCATTTGAGGGCATTTAGTATGTCGAGTGTTAAAACCGAGATTCACTGAACTGGACACAGGATGAATCGGACAGACAAACATGTTGTGCCGACCTCTGCCCTTGTTGATAGGCGACATGATGACCCTGCTGATGAAGAAGGACACTCTGTCCGAAGAGGCCACCCAGTTCTACATCGCGGAGACGGTCCTGGCCATCGACTCCATTCACCAGCTGGGCTTCATCCACAGAGACATCAAACCAGACAACCTGCTGCTGGACTCCAGGGTGAGACACGACGACAGACACGCCTCACTGACTGTCGGTAAACGCGCACAGCGTGGTGCGCGTGCAGACTTATTAAATGTTCGTTTGCTCACAGGGACACGTGAAGCTGTCTGATTTTGGCCTGTGTACGGGACTGAAGAAGGCTCATCGCACAGAATTCTACAGGAACCTGACGCACAACCCGCCCAGTGATTTCTGTGAGTTCACTAGAAATAAAGCATTGATGAAAATAGATGCATATCAATGTGCGCTATAATAAGTGGTAACATATACTGTAACTGTTGACGTGGTCACTCGCTGTACTCTCCCACCTCTCGCAGCCTTTCAAAATATGAATTCAAAGAGGAAAGCAGAAACCTGGAAGAAGAACCGGAGACAGCTGGTAAGCCCTTTTACTAAATAGAAGTGTAAGAAGAAGAAGTTTTTCTGCAAATATTGACACAGCAGCCTCTAAATCCTGGTTAACTTAATGTAAATAATCAACCTGACAGGAACATGTTGGACTACTTAGTTTTACTGGTTGATTTCTTTTTTTCTAATAAATATATTCCAACCCAGAGCCCTCACCTTCTGTCTTTCTGTGACTTTCAGGCGTATTCTACTGTGGGAACGCCGGACTACATTGCTCCTGAAGTCTTCATGCAGACGGGATACAACAAGCTGTGTGACTATTGGTCTCTGGGTGTCATCATGTACGAAATGCTCATCGGTAAGCAGTCTGTGTGTAACACAGACACAGAGGTGAAGGAAATAAATCTGGAAAATGGAAGTGGGAAGTGGGGTTGATCGAGGTACTTCTCCATAGTCTGTGTACTACTACAGTAGATGGATTTTAGAGAAACAGACAGGAGCAAAGCTATGTACTGCTGTGGGTGCGGCCAGCATCAAAACCTGTTTTGCCATCTATAAAAATAAGAGTAAGCTATATTTACAATATTTTCTCTGCTCTCTTCAAAGCCACAACATACTGCATGTAGTTTTACATGGCAGAACACAGAAGTTGCTGGTCTACCGATGCCTTGATCAGTTAGTTAGTTAGTGTTAGTTAGTTAGGCAGCGGTAGACCAGCAGAAGGAGTCTGGTGGCTTTGAAGAGGGCATGAATGGATAGAATTGCTTCAGTCTCTACGTCTGAAAGGGCTGTCTGACGTCACGGTAAAGCAGGGAGAATATTCTAAATTTAGCGTACATGTAAACTGATATTGATTATTTTGTTTGTGTAAACCGTTTTGCTGCTGCCCGCGTACACAGCAGTATGTCGCTCTACTGGTACTCCTGTCTACTGCCATATATTGTAGGTAATATGCTGATTATGGATCCGTACATCATACAGCCCCACTTCAAAACATCCGAACTATGCCTTAATATTTGCTGTACACAGGAACAATTACAGTAGATCACTTGCCATGTTGCATGTATGATTGACACATGACCTAACCGGCTGCTGTCAGTGGACTTCTTTAGGTTGTACTGCCGTACGTTTGTAATGCTTGTTGGCTGTGTTCAGGTTACCCGCCGTTCTGCTCTGAGACACCACAGGAGACGTACAGGAAGGTGATGAACTGGAAGGAAACCCTCGTCTTCCCCCCCGAAGTCCCCATCTCAGAGAGGGCCAAAGACTTGATATTAAAGTATGTTCATGTGACGGCCGCGTGCTGAACATGTTGGTGTGGACAGTGAATGATTGTCCAACTACTGTATGACTGTTTGCTGTTTGTGTGTTCCAGGTATTGCACTGATTCCGAGAACAGGGTTGGAGCTGTGAGCGTGGAGGAGATCAAGAGTCATCAGTTTTTTGAGTCGGTGGACTGGGAGCACATCAGGTACATGAACACTGACATAAATGTGGTGGCAATGTAACATGTCTGAATAACCGCTGAGTCACTTTTACTTCAAAAGCCAAGAAGGCGGTCTAAATAGGTAAAACCATCATCGGGCTGTATGGGGGTGCTGAATGTCTGATTTTACACGGACTTGCTCTCTTTCTCTGAATAAATCATGATGTAGATCTTAGGTGGTTTAGATATCAGCCTATTAATTCTACTGTATTTTTTTTATTAAACATTTTATTTATTTGAATATACACAGACGGCATTATCACCTTTTTAGTTGCAAGATATCCAAAGACCTGGAATAATTACACAGGACAACCAAAATATACATTTAGCAATAACAGCTAGAAATGCTAAGAGAGATAAAGCTAGCTAATGTGTTCTTATGAAACTAATTCTACCATAGATTCATCCATGTTTTTTTAATATCTGGACAGGATGTATTTTTTTTACATAATATTACTATTAATAAAAATGTTGTTACCCTTCTGTCTGCGAATTGCTATAACGGGTAAAATGGAATTTCTGTCGGGCCAAATTTTACATTTTATTTACAACCATGAAAAGCAAACAGGCTGAGAAACTGTTGTGTCTGTATCGATCTCCTCCACTCAGTTTCAGTACTGTGGACAGCGTTGCACCTCTACACACGACAAACGGCGTTTAACATTCCTTATTTCTGTGGCCATCCACGATTCTCCCCGTCTTGCCTCCACAGGGAGCGTCCTGCAGCCATCTCCATCGAAATCAAGAGCATCGACGACACCTCAAACTTTGACGACTTCCCCGAGTCGGACATCCTTCAGCCAGGTTTGTCCCGTGGAATCCTCCGCTAGCAAAGCAGGAAAACCAGGAAACATTAGCCCGGGGTTTTGATTCAGACAGAGCATGATTATAGATGAGTCATGACAGATGAATGAAACGGATTCTAAACAACGATTATTCTCTTTATACTATAACGGCTCTAAAGGGGCCTTTTCGGTTGCATGATGCAGTGCCCTTCAAGTGGCAAAATAATAACGCCACCTCTTGTTCTGTGTTCCTCAACAGCCAACGCGACAGAGCCGGACTTCAAATCGAAGGATTGGGTGTTCCTCAACTACACGTACAAACGCTTTGAGGGTCTGACTCAGCGAGGCACCATCCCCACATACATGAAGCCAGGGAAGGCCTGACACGGGGAGACGGACAGACAGACGTTTACGGACACAGGGTCGGGCCACCGAGCCCCGCTGGTGCTGAAAGGCTGCGCCGTCGGGCCTCTCGGTATAAATTTAACCCTCATTATAAGTCATTTAGGTCTGCTCAGCCGCCGCAAGAACGCCACGAGCTCTGAAATGAAGGAGCGTTACCGCATTACCTCGGTTGTTTATATCGTATACTCGTGCCGTCTTTACCACAGCTCTCAGGCCAGCTCACTAACTAGGACACTAAATCAGCATATCTGCATGTACAGTCCGGAGAGGGTGCTTCACTGCCCAGAGAGCGACAGTGGGACCGATGATTAGCTGCGATAGTTTCTACTCAGGCGGCTCAATTAGCTCTGATGCAAGCGCCATTTCTAATACTCAAGACGAGCTCTATTCGCTGTAGTCGGAATGATAAGTTAGTAAGAACAGGTACACCTCTCACTTGTTCTCGCCCGTACTGTTCTACCCAGATACTGGATTTTAAAGGAAAGTTCCAGCATGATTTCAAGGGGTTTGGCTCACTCTCTGCTTTGTATTTAGGACTTACTCCCACTAACGAAGGTAGCATCCATTTGTGGTGGTGGTAGTTAGCAAAATGCTAGTGGACCCCAATAGGTCAGTTAGCATCAAATTATTCTGGGACAAATAGGAATGTTGACTACATTGTTTTTATAGGCCTTAGTTTTACAGGCTTGTTAGCCCTGCTAGCGGTGTAGCTGTTACTATTGGATGAAGTGTCATAACTTCTGTGATCTCTTAACTTTTCCTCTAGTGCCGTCATCAGGTCAAAAGTAGTTTGTCCCATATTTTATTTTTACATTATTTTTTATATATCTCTAAAGCTAACTACTGACTTTCCCATCAGCACCAGCCGTACTAGTGCTAACGAGCAAACGATGCTAGCGCGCTAAACTAAGATGGCGAACATGGGAAACCTGGTGAACATGTTAGCAGTGTCTGTGGACGTTAGTATGCTAATGTTAGCTTTTAGCTCAAATGTGACAATCTATTTATAGAAAAAACAGGCTGGGAATTATTTTAAAGTGTAAATGTTTTTATTGTAACAGTAGTATAATTATTTTGGCCTGTGACGGGGGAGATTGACTTGGACGTGTCTCGCTGTTTTCAGTAACAATCAACATTAAAGGGAGAGGAAATAAAACTCAAATTACGCTGGAACCGTCCTTTAACCGCCACGGTGCGACTCTGTGTCGGCTCTTTAGGACAACTCTGACGCTTTTCTAGCGGAGGCAAGACCTGTTGCCAGGAAACGTGTGAAAGCAGTTTGCCCCGTGCTTGGTCTCCGTTAGCGGAGCGTCGGCCATTCACGTGCATCCAGAGTGGCTCACTTGCCTTCAGAGCCAGTTGTGTTCGTTTGCTGCAGTAGTTATTTCCCCTGATCTTATTTCTAATGAGCCAGAGGGCCGATCTGTTCCTTCTTAGATGGACAAAACATGCAAAGTGCCTTTTTAAAATAGCAGATGAATATTTAACCAGATGTGTTAGCGATGTTATCGGAGATTAATCATAGGGTGTCAATTACTTTTAGAAATGTTAAAGCTGTTTGAAGGAGGGAAAAGTGATGCTAAGACAGCAAAAAGAGAGCTCTGATGTGTCGCTTCTATTGCGTGTGTCTGCAGAGTGATGACAGAGCGATGAAACGAAGGTAACACAGGTTAGATAATTAAACAAGGGGCTCATAAAAACGATGCTCCAGGCAAACACAATGAACAAAGTGTGTTTGTTGAAGATTAAGCTAAACTAGAAATAAAATAAGACTAGATTAAGATTGTGGATATGTTAGACACATGTATGTTAGGTTCTAGATGTATTTAATGTTATTTTTCACCCCCTTCCCCCTAAAAAGCTAACGTCAGGCCTGTTTTACTCAACAAAACGAGCCACTTAACCACCACCTCTGCTCAGAGTTGTGACGCGCTAAAAACAGTAACCAAAGAACTCTGATCATCACACGCCGTCGGTCTGAACGCACATTCAGATGTAGCTGTCGCTTACTGCACTTAACGTTAAACTACCTTTTGAATAAAACACCGTTGCACGAGAGCTAAACTCGGCTACGGAATAATTCGCCATTTTCCATTTCTACGCTTGTTGGGGAAGTGAGTGAGCAGAGGCAGATGTTTCTCAGTTAGCACATCTGTTCAGTGTGTCAAAATGCAAGTAAAGCTAGAAGTGTGTACTGAGGACTTTACCATATTGGACTAAGTTCAGCTGTAGCCATCACAGGACTCCCAGATTAAACAGGTTGTGATGCTGTTTCTGAGGAAATGGGGGAAGTGGTCTTGCCGTTAAATAAATTAGAGCGGTGTGTATAAATGTAATACACCTGTACTGTCTCTCCTTATATTGTATCTGTTTAACCAGGTAGTCCTGTTACAATTAGCCAAGAAAGCTCCATGAGGACTTGCATTGTTTGTTTGTTTGTTTGCAAACAACAAAAGCGATCTACAAATTAGGGTTATTTCTGCATTATTTATTATTTTTCATGTTTGTTGATGGATGAGATTTTGTCCTAGTATTGAGTGCATTTAAATTGGATGATGTTCATATCGGATATAAAGACGCACTCCGGTGATTTAGTGTTGCACCTCGTTGAAGCCAGAGACGTTTTAAAAAGAATGGTCAAATGTAATTGAGTGAACTGACTTTGATGTGAAAAAAAGCGTGGAGTGTCCCTTTAAATGCAAACAGAAACACATCGCATTGCATCAGATAGACAAACATAATAAGCCAGTACCACACACACAATAAAAATCCAAATGTGTCATTCTGACGCAAATACAAATCAAAGCTACGACTAGTCTGGAATATGTGGTCCTACTGGAGTGCGACAGATGCATGATGGGTGTTTTGCTGATTGCTGCAGCTGCTGATTCCCCGGTTGTGTCTAATCACTGGAACAAGAACCGCCCTGGGAGAGGCCAAACCGCTGTGCTCATAGCGTCCGGTTTCACAGCCAAACACTTAGTGTGTGTGTGTGTGTGTGTGTGTGTGTGTGTGTGTGTGTGTGTGTG
>NW_022280063.1:329713-361167 GCF_004355925.1 Anarrhichthys ocellatus | reverse complement strand
GTGTGTGTGTGTGTGTGTGTGTGTGTGTGTGTGTGTGTGTGTGTGTGCGCGCGCGCGCGCGTGCGAGATGCTGCTCTGGACGAGAAGGAAGTTTTCACCACGTAGATTTCGGTGCTTTTTGTTGTTGTGAGGTGATGAGTGACCTTGTTCAATGTCAAACTCCTGTTCTGTGTTGTTGTTTTTCCCCTTTCAACATTAGATGAAAACTGGAAGGTAAATACTGCATTTGGCATCCATACACTTCAGCATAAGTACGAGATGACTAGAGATCCATTACTGTGGCACTTTATCTAAAGGGAGCTAAATTATTGTGACTTCATTTCCCCGCGAGGTTGAGAAGAGTTTAGGAAATATTCAAGTTAAGCCGGACAATTCATAACCCCCCCCCCCTTTGTTAAAGCAAGAATTCAGTCTCAAGATTCTCACGTGTAAGGTTTAACAGAGAAACTCCACAGGACTGTCGTGAGGTATTTTTGTGTAATGCTGTGTACATATTGTTGTAGAGTAGACACTTGAAGGAAACTGACTGTGGAGTGACAGAGGAAATGCTCATTAATATATTCATTCTCATTCATGAGTTTTCATGTTGATAAAGTGCTTAAAACAATAGAAATTAAACAGTTAAAGTCTTTTTTTTCTTGTTATTGTGGAGTGGTTCACAAGGTTAAGACTGCATGTCTCATAAACACGTGTGGAGGCCTGGAGAACGCTTTGAAAACATTAACTCAACAGCACATTATTAAAAGGGGATGTAAACATAATCCATTCAGTCCTAAACGAACTAATCACAATATCTAAGGTTTGGTGTGCGGAGTCTCAACAAACCTATGTGGCAGATACAAAACAGAAAAAGTACACTGATGCAACAAAATACTCTCACAATGATCATTTGAACAAATGTAGGATTTACTCTTGACTGAGTTTACAGTAATATAGCGTGTGTTGTATTTTCATACAGATGTTTCCTGTTTTATCTCCACACTGCTGACTATCAAACAGGGAGGCAAAAACACGGAAGACAAGAATATATATGACAAAAAAAATTAAGTTTGGGAAAGGCATTGAACAAAAAGTAAGGATTTCCAAAACAGAGCTCCGATTAACCAAATCAATGAGAAAAAAATAGTTTTTAAAGCAGCACAGTGTGTTGCTGTGATCTACTGAGGCCACTAGAGGAGCTCCTGATGCATATGAGTGCAGCTGATCGGGATCTTATGAATGGACGCTGAGGCGCACAGCTGTTCCAGGTGTTGTCAAAGCACAAACTGCTGTCTCCGAGGTCGGTTGATGATTTCATAACAAAGGATCAAATGCTGCTGCAGTGAAAGACATCGCTGTTTTTAATCATTCCTACAATGAATTTGACAGCAATAACACATTGCCTAATATTCATACATTATATTTCTAGATGTTTATTGTCACACACTCTTATACAAATATAAGTCTGATGTGTAATGCTGTCGGAGCATTTGAACTTCCTGCCTCATTTACCTTCTGTGTGTATTTCCCCTTTTCCACTTATGCAAAGTTGTTTTTCTCAGTTTAAAAGTTGCCCCATGTTTTTTTAATTTATTTTATCCACCACCACATCAGTGATTAAACTAGGACATCTAAATGTTTGGGCGGAGTACTGACACTGTGAGGTCACAGGCGGAACGACACGAAGACCGAACACATAAGTAGTTCCACCTGGAGTTGGACATTCCAGACCCTACAAACAGGCCTGCGGGCCAAACCCGGCCCATTTATATTGTTTTGAATGTGAAAAGGCTGTAAATGGGAGTACAAAGGCTATACTGTGATATTGGAGGTTTTTCAAGTGATTTGTAAATATATTTTAAGCTAAATTATTTGTAAAACTTTTAACTCCATGAAAACAAACCATTGCGTGTAGGACACTCAAGAGAAGCAAGGAAAAGAGCTGAATTTAGGATATTAAGAAAGCAATTCCAATATGGACTTAACAGTACTACTGTAACGGACTGTCATAGTTATCGTTTTGTATTGGAGATGTTATGTCCATTCAGGGTTGCCGTAGAGGTAAAGCAACTCCCGCCTCTGGTCGAAGGGGGGGGGGACAAAAATAAAGAGAGAAGCCGTGTGCTGAACGAGATGTGTGGTCTCCCGGCTCCGCTTATTACCGCCCTCATACACGAACCCAGGACGCTCGGTCACACTACCTATGAAATCATGGCCGCACAATGAGTTCATACACATGCCTGCAGATATATCCATGTTGGGATTTTTTCTTTTCTTGTTTTCTTCTTGAGTGTCCCACACACAAGTAATAGCCGTTGTAATATCAGTAACATTACTACTGCCTCAAATAGTTCTAATATCCCCCTGAAAGTTTCTCAGAGCGACGTTTTTCGTGTTTCCTGCCCACTTACGACGTTTCCGGGTTGGTCAAATGCACGGGGACTGTAATTTATCTGCATACGGTTTTTAAAATGGGTTACCGAGCCAACTTTCGCTACGTGACCGCCGAGTTATATAATATATAGGTCAACACGTATCTCGTTGGCACGTGGAGCCTTCTGTCTTATGTAAAATCTCGTGCAAAGTCCTGGAATTACACTGTGTAGGTGAGAGCCGAACATCGTCAGTATTGGAAAAGACGTGTCACTTTGACTTTTTTTTAACTGAGGACACCATTGAAATACTTCCCAAAACTAGCCTACTCTTTTCTTTAGTCGTTTTTGACATCGATTGATGTTGTGTTTTAGAAATTCACGATGAAAACCTTATTCACTCAAATATTTAAGTTAGCATATTCTCACAGAGCCACAGCACGTAAAAAAAATTGACATGTTTGCCCACCATTGGAGTTCTTATAATGTTAGATATGTTAATACCCATTCAACATAACATGTCACTATGTGTGGTGGCAAAAAACGATTCAATAGTACCGAGTGAGTCCTATAATACTGAATACTGAAACAAGAAACATTGAGGAAAGAAGTTTGTCTTTGAAGTATTTATTCTCTGGCCAGAGAAGGCTTCACCGTCACACTGACTGCAACTCAGTCCGCAGAGGATGAGCCAAGAGTTCAGTTTGTCTCCTGCTCTTAAGCATCTCTGCACACAGCAGGGGGGACATCAGGTATTTGCATTACAACAATTGATCAGCAGTTTCATCAAGCTCCCCATTGACATCCTCCAGTCATCCCCTTCCTCTTCTGAGGAAACACACAAAGACATGTCTTTGTTACCTTTGATTATCCCTGGGAATCTTCACACATTCTCTGGTTAAACTGCAACCCCCATTTGGTTACTTCCCCTTATCAAAGCAAAGACAGAGACACCCCATATGGTCCTGTTACCACTCTCCTCAGTACACAATCATATGTCGCATATAGTTTTGTTAGTCAGTAAGGCACATGTACTAAATCACAGTAGAAATGTACTAGCACACTAAAATTTTCTATCACACATGCTAAATATATTTATGTCAAACGCAGCAAGATCGTCCCATATGCTGGCCACCCTTGATCGTCCCATTATCAGTATTGTATATAACTTGACATCATGTATGAAGGAAGTCCACGTAGCCATGAGGACAAAAACCTTTACTGAAGTAGATGCTATTTTAACAGTTTTGTACTATGTAATTTATTTTTTATTTTGTGTGGAAGGACCATATCAGACACAGATAATTATTCAGGGTATGTTTGTCTTAAAAGCATATCTTTAATCATGCTATTCAAACAGAATACAATTCAAATAGCGTCATATTAAACTTGTATACGAAACATCACACCGTGTTTATTTCCATGTGGTTATTTTTATGCCACAGTGTACCTTCTTATGTACAGTCTACGTGGTTTACCCACAAGTAAACTTCAGGAGGAGCCACCCCTCCCTCACCATACTCAACAACACTATGTCTGCTGTGGAGACCTTCAGGTTTCTGGGATCCACAATCCCCCAGGACCTAAAGTGGGCCCCCAACATCAACACCATCAGGAAAAAGGCCCAGCAGAGGTTGTACTTCCTGCGCCAGCTCAGGAAGTTGAACCTACCTCAGGAGCTGCTGATTATTTTCTACTCCACCATCATCCAGTCTGTTCTCTGCTCCTCTATCACTGTGTGGTTTGGATCGGCCACCAAACAGGACAGGAACAGACTACAACGGAGTGTCAGGTCTGCAGAGAGAATCATTGGTTCCAGCCTGCCCCCCATCCTGGACTTGTACACCTCCAGAGTCAGGAAACGGGCTGGAAAGTTCACTGCAGACCCTTCACACCCTGGTCACAAGCTGTTCCAAAGGTAGGCGCTACACGCCAAAACCACCAGACACAGGAACAGCTTCTTTCCACTGGCCGTCACTCTGATGAACAATTAATCAGACATATTGCATCTTCATTTGCACTATTTGCACTATTACCACCTTCTGCACTAATATCCCAAATCCATTGTCATTGTTGTTGTTCTTTATGCTCATATATATTCTTCGATATATATTTATATGTACATAGTACTTAAATGTTTATGCTGAGTTTCTCTGTTCTACTTTGTTGTCTTTAATGTCCTTGTTTTTATATTTCTCTTGTTTATTGTATATTCTATGTATGTATGTACAATGAGAGCAATGTGTAACCGGAGTCAAATTCCATGTATGCGCACGCATACATGGCCAATAAAGCTGATTCTGATTCTGAAGTGTGATCGTGTTGATCACATACTAGGAAACAATGACAGAGTGAGTCCTCCTCCCTATCGCCGCTCTGTTTGTGGGAAAGCGAGAGATCAGCGAAGTCGGATCGGTGACGCTCGCGCGACACAGAAGAATCAATCTCTCACCGGCACCGTCGGTGCAGGGCGTGCATTAGAAATGAATCGGATTATTAGATCAGCGTTGTCACGGTATCATTCCAACCCCGACGGCCCAGTTCGACCATCCCTTCTTAGATCAATCATTGATATACGACCTTAAATACATATCCTTGAACATTCTGTAAAAACAGTCACATTTGTATGTTTATGTTTTATAACGGCAAATTCAAACGCACAAAAATGCATACAATAATACAAATAAATCCTAGACTATTCTGAAACCATACATTTAAAGCAGCGTACATAATTGTGCAAAGGTCATCCAGGTTCATGCAGAGAAACTAGGTCAACCAGTTCATTGAAACTAGGTCAACCAGTTCATTGAATACAAATAAATAAATAAAAAACACATTTCACATGTTTTTTTTCCCCTTTTATTTTTTAATTAAAAGGATGCTGATTCATGAGTGAGACCAGCTGAAATGAGTGCATAGCAGCTGTCCTAGCGAAACGTCGTGTGTCCTGTCAAGTAAACAAGGGCATAAAAAAGGCGATGAAGGAGGAGACAAGTGTGAACGTTTCCTTGTTTCCTAGACATGGGTGGTCCGTTCTCACCCATCCCTCATGTTTTCTGCCCCCCACCCCACCCCACCCCGCCTGCTTCATAAAAAGAAATATACGGGAGGAGGAGGTTGAGGAGAAATTTAAGTCAACAACACCCGGTTCTCTGCAGCTCCCTCTCCTCTGTTACTACTACAGCTGGTAGCTCCGCATGCGGCGCTCCGTAGTCAACACCGGGCACACCGCCTTCAGTCTATAGGCATGTCGGCCGGAGGCTCCGACGGGACGGCGGACAGGCAGGCAGGTAGGTGCCAAGGGACGGGTCGCTAGTGGACGACAGCCATTATTGTGTGCACTGAAGCTCGCTAACGTTACGAGTATTATGACCGGAGAGGAACAATGGCTTTTGTTGCTTCTTTCCCATCATTTGACAAATATAACAACTAAAGCTGCGGAGAATGCTTCCAGAAAGTACTGCCGAGCTTCACCAGTCCCTTCATGCGACCAATTGGGCCGTAGTTTCACAAGATAACGTTGCTTATTTTGTTTAGCTTTACTTCAGCTCAACTTTGTGACATTGAAGCGACCGACGTTGATGTCATAAGCGACTTATATCGGCACCACCTAGCCTACGCTACTAGCTAAATGTCACGGTGACTATCTGCAGCACCGGGTGCATGGAGGAGTGGAGCAGTAAGGAAACCTGCCTCATAACGTGCCGTGCTCGAAAAATACCGATTGCATGACCGTGCCGCGCGTGATGTCGCTACGGTCGAAGCCTCGTTCATTCATTATTCCGTAATAACGTGCTCGTCTCCGATTGGACGCGCGCGGACGGTGGGATTTGTTCCTGCTCGGGAGGGAACCATGGTGACGATTTCACCCTAATATTAATAAAATATATAACATATTTATTTTCTATCGCCACCCTCTTCCATTAACCGGTATTTTGTATTAGCCCAACCTTACCAAGACCGTCCTTGGGGAGCTTAGCTTGTCACGTGGTTCCACGAGCTTCCGTGTTTTTTCTCTCTCGCAGCTTCTTTCAAAATTGGGTCAGTAGATCAGTAGAGCAGCGCTGCCTTCACTGTGCAGCAGAGGGAGGTAGACCGAGAAACAATACAGTGATGTCTGCTTAATCAATCATTAAAAAAAAAATTAACTAGACTCTATGAAGTAGCAAAGGCGCTTTAAAGTATCCTACCAGAACATATTATTTAGTGGGCCATAAACATTGAAAGACCCTATGCAGCTGTTTAATAGCCTACAATATGAATATAAATCATTATGAGGTGTTATCAAAATATCTTATTACAGTTTTTCTGAAAATGAAAAGTCTAGACAGAGGTTATGTGATATTGCATTTTGGAATAGACCACAAATGAAGAGCCAGAAAGTCCCTGTTTACATCCATAGGAACTCATTAGTGGTCTGAACATGCAGCACTAATGGGTTAATTAAACTGCTGAGGGTAGGGATCCCGGCACTGTTGATGGATCTTGAAACTGTGGCCTTGACTCAGCCATTCGGTGCTGAATATCAACAAAAGGAAGCGCTCTCGCGTGCTTGAGTCGGAACGGTTTTGCACAATAGCTGTGTGAATGCAGCCTATCCATCCTTTAGAAAAACACTGTGCAGGCTGGCTGTTTGAGTCACAGGTGATGAATGCTATGTTTGTAGTTTGAAAGGTATATGTTTGTCTTTCTATCTTTCCATATATATATATATACGTATGTATATATATGTATGTATGTATGTGTGTGTGTATCGGAAAGATAGTTTTTATGCTTTCCAATCTGATGTTTGTTTGGCAGTTGTCAATCTGGCATTTATTGGCCATTTTATAATCTTGACTTTTTATTGCTGAATTAGCTTTGTACTGGTTTGTATTGCATCAACTCAGGGCATTGCATTCCCTGGCATTCTTGCATACTTTTCCTGGCTATACATCAAGTCTATAATTCAAAGCTGGTCATACTCTACTTTCCACTATTACATACATTAATGTTATTGAAGTGGAATGAAATGTACACTTGTTAGGAAACGCATGTAGGTCACATCGTTCGCGCACCCATCGCACCACGCGGTCATACCGAGTTTGTTACGCTCCTGTACATCCACGTTTCTGCGTTTCAGTAATATGCTGTGTCATCCACTTGCTGGGGGGGGGGGGGGGCTCCTCACTAATAGGGAGACAGGAAAAGCTGTGACGTTAGAGGCGGTGGCGTGTTGTGCAGCATCACTGCGGAAGAGGTGTGGTAGGCAGAAGGGAGAGCTGGCAATGCGTCTGCTCCCACATTCCACTTTTGCGTCAGCGGTGACCTTCTAGACTCCGGAGGAATTCAATCTCAATATCATTAAAGTTCCCAACAAGTTCCTCCTGTTTGTCAAAGCTAGCTGTGTTTGACCTTTGACCCCGTGGAAAGGGTCACTGTTGAAGTGTTATTTATGTATCGCTGTGCAAAAGTTGAGGATAGCTTGAAAAATACTAATAATAATTTCGGCATCGCAGCTCATCTGCTCAGCTCAAATCTGTGTTCATTTTTTTTTTGTATCAGTTTGTATCATACTTGAGAAAAAGCAGGAGAATGCGGGTCAGTCACAATCAACAGTCACGTTTAAATGTAAATGTCACAATTTAAAGTGTGGTAGTCCTGAGAGGGAAGTAGGTCAGTGATACTGCTTCATGCAAATGTTATGATTCACTCTCACGAGCCTTCAAACGGACAGTCAAGAGCTTCAATGGCCGTTCAATGGCAACCATCAGCCAGCGCACACGCAGAAAGAAAGGATGACAATAGAGCAAGGCCGAGCCAAGGCCTTTAGTGTGTGTGTGTGTGTGTGTGTGTGTTTGCGGTGTGTGTGAGAGAGTAAGGAGGGGGAGTTGGTTTGGCGAGAGACTAGATAGAAGAAAGGGAGAAATTCTGTCAGTCGTGCTCTCAGAAATGTTTCTGGCAGGCATGCATGGATCAGCCTTTAAAGTCTTCCAGCATTTAGACCAGCATTCCTGAGTGAGTGAGCCCCCCCCCACGACCGCAAACACATTCATGACTCATTGATTGTTTGCTCACAAAAAAACAAACAAGTTGGGCTTTTGAGGACAAAAACAGTTTCAAATATTGATGGGTTCTGCTCCGGTTGTAACAAAGCTGTGCCACAATAACTTGTAGTTTAAAAAAATAAGACAAACAGTCACATCAAGCATCCATAAACATTAGGATTGACAGATGCAGATCTATGCACATGTCTGCTTTGTAGAACTTTCATGGAAGCAAAGCAAGGCCTGTGATTAATAGTATGGTTAATGCTAAGTAAGTCAATAGTAAAATAAATTGAGTGCCTAAAATAAAGAAATAATAAAAACTAAATATGATGGTAAACATTAATATTAATAATAATAATAATAATTATGTTGACCTATTTGTGAAATGTGACCATAACTGACTTTATTTTCAAATACAACTGCATTGAAACACATTGAATTCCCCTCTTTTAGATTTATTCTTCGGGTTCTGCAATTTATAAATATTTAATTATTCATTTTAAGTACACTCTTTAGGATTCACTCATTTAGAAAATGGAAGTTTTCCGTACAAAAAAACAAAATGTAATTCAATTAAAGCTTGAAATTAGAATTCAAACATAAATTCAAATGGATGGTTTTCAAATTAAAACGTTTCACTTCTATAAATTCAGTGGTATTTCACAATATTTAAATTCTGGCCTTCATTTGCTTCCACATTCTTTGGATCTGTTGTTTTAGGCAAAACAACAATACAATATACGAAGGCTTAGATTTACTAGACATGTGGCATTTTACTGGCCCCATGCAAGTCTGATTGTTGAGCCCTGAACAGTCCAATATAACTGTTTTTAATACTACTCATTTATTAAAGTATCGTTGACTCCTATGATTACTTATAAACAATTATAAAACCGCCAACCAGATTGGGTGCTACTGTTGCCAGTAATTAGCCCAATATATCTGCCATAGCATGGTGCATTGACTTTGTTGTTGACACACAGTTTTCCATGTTGGCAATCTGTTATCCAACCAGCTTATTAATATACACATTTTTGTATTTACTTCTGCATTTAAGGCCATTTGAAAAGTAAAAGTAACAACCTCATTTAATGTCAAAATTCTGTTCAAGGCATTTGCACTTAACAAGAAACGGAATCCGCTTCACTCTTGTCTTGACTAATTCTCGTTATTCTCTCTGAGCAACAAACCCAAGAAACCCCAGCGGCAGAGCAGGTCCTGTTCACACATTCATTCATGGTGAATTATTAATAGGGCACCCGACAAGCCAGCGCCACAGAGCTCTCTCAAGGTTGACTCATTCGCACGCAGTCCCTCACATCTCTGTGGTTTTTTTCACGTATCAGATCTCGCTGCAGAGGAGGAAGGCCCCAACCAAGCGGGCTCCTCGCTGCCAGCTGTCGAGTTGCCAAGGAAACGGAAGGGAGACATGGAGGAGAGGTCAGGCACCCGTGCACAGCAAGAGGAGTGAAAGACACACTGTACTGTACAATGCATGCATTCCTCTTATTATTTAATGACCAAAAATATGTCCCCTCTCACAGGCACAGCGTCGACTTCCAATTGGATGATGATGATGACGACCTCAGCAGGTACACACTCACCTCGGGGTGTCGTTCGCATGCTGTCTTATGAGAGAACACTGGCGAAGGAATTACATTTTTGATCCCATTTGTTTGTAGATCTGAGGAAGAGGATCAGCAAGTCAAAATCCAATGCTTCAGGTAATTCTATTTTGACATGAAATGATTGTGCCGTCTGTGTCTTGAAAAGCCTTTTAGGCCTTTGATTGGTCTCATTTACAGTGTAATGTGACTAGGTTTAAAACCAAAAAACAACAACTATAATGACTCATCATTTTTAAATAATTGCTTTATGATCTCCAAGTAATTATTTCCCCCCAAAATAGATTTAGTATGTCTGATTGTCTGATTTCTGCCTGCAGGGAGCCTCACCGACAGATCGAGAAGCGGCGGAGGGATAAGATGAACAACCTCATCGACGAGCTGGCTGCCATGATCCCCGCCTGTCAGCCCATGGCTCGGAAACTCGACAAGCTCACGGTCCTGCGGAAGGCCGTGCAACACCTGAAAGTCCTCAAAGGTAACTCCGAACCCACCCGCTTATTTAAAATGTCAGCGACGTCCATTCCGATCCATCTAAAAGCCCCCCCCTCCCTTTTGTTTTCAGCTGGGTCGAGCAGCGCTTTTACAAACACCGCCCACAAGTCTTCAATCCCGCCTCACGATGACCTCAGGCACCTTCTGCTCAGGGTAGGTACTCCTGTACGACCCCGATTAGTCCCATGGGATCGCTACATCCATCTATCTGTGTATTGATATGTCCATTTATCGACCTTCCTCCCAGGCTGCGGATGGTTTCCTCTTAATCGTAAGTTGTGACCGGGCTAAAGTCCTGTTCATCTCAGAGTCCGTCTCCAAGATCCTCAACCTCAGCCGGGTATGCTTGCACCTCTACATCACACACTCGTCAATTATTAAAAAGCAGGCCATCCTGCTACTTTACTACTTTAATGAGATGACAAACATTTAACTTAGGTGTACCCTAATTGGACCTTTTTTCACATTTGAATGTCAATTTGCAGAATGAGGCAAAAAAGGGCATGCATGTATGGAGACACAAAACTGACAAAATGTAGTCAAATTGTATTAGACCAGTCAACAATATAACTGAAATTATCAATAAATTATTTATTATTATAAGTTAAATAATTCGGTGTAAAAAGTGAAAAAAGGAATATAGTGTTGTACTTAATCCATTCATATTCTATATGTGTGTTTTTTGGTCTTTGCACACAATCAGTTATCTGTTTCCTATGCACTAATGGTCCTGTTTGAGTAGCTGAGGCCAACAGTCTCTGAGCTGTATACATTTTTGTCAGAGTGGCGATTGGCTGCCACACCTGCTCGACATTCCTGTCCACATTTTCCAGCTTTGCAGACAAGCAGAGAGGAATGGAGACCAAAAGCAAAGAAAAGCTTCTGAAGTAACCTGACACCACGTCTGCAGGGCAGCATGTGTTATCTAGACGTGTTATCTCAGGGATCTCAGGGACACGCTGCAGCAACTCTCTAACAGTCATAATGCATTCGCTCTATGTCGACACAATGAGCGGTGTGACGACAACAATCAAGCAACTGGTCGCTGGACTGTGAACAAAGACAAAGTAAACAAAAACCTAGATATTAAAGTTGTATAAAGCTGCGTGTCCTTTGCATTCGCAGTTTGAGCTGACTGGGCAGAGCTTGTTCAATTTCATCCACCCCAAAGACATCAACAAGGTGAAGGAGCAGCTGTCGTCTTCGGAGTACCCTTGCCAACGCCTCATCGATGCTGCCAGTAAGTCTGTTGTCGGGTCGGAGAAACGGCCGAAGTCGAAAAAAACACGACGTGAAAGAGTAGAAGACGAGTGAGAAAAGCCGACGGCTAACGTTGTACGTCATCTGTGTGTGTGCAGCTGGGGTTCAGGTCCAGGAGGACGCCCCCATCACGCCGCCCCACTTGTCCACCGGGGCGCGGAGATCCTTCTTCTGTCGGATGAAGCACAGTCAGGTGGCGGGGAAGCAGGAGGACAAACACGTGCTGCCCTGTACCCCCAAAAAGAAAGGTGGGTCTGATGATGTCACGACGACATCATCATCATCATCGGGGAAATGTGGGTTGTTAGCTACAAGTCAGTTCAGTAAAGGAACTGAACATTTATCCATGCAGCAGCAACGATTCTGCTCTGAGTTCCCCATAATGAACGCATTCATGAAGATCAAATATAAATAGAACAACAAAAATAAAGCGCATTAGTAGGAGGGTTTGGGTGATGGAAGGAACGGCATTTTCATGAATGTGTATCGGCAGAATAAGAAGAATGAGGTCGTACCGGCCGCGCTGATCACCTGCTTGAAGTGGATTTATCGTGACATGTCAGCTGCAGTTTGAGCCAATGATTGTGAAGCATGAATTAAACACTGCTGATGCTAATCTGCTGAAACAATTCAGTGTCCTCCGTCTGAACCTGCTCAATGCTACTCTATGAGGTTGTAGGACTCCTGATCAATGTTATGGAGCCACTTAACTGTAAAATACAGCTATCTGTTAGATAAATATGCACAGCTAGAGACAGAAAAACCTCCACTTCCCTTCAGGTCACATGACCACTAGCTGCTCCAAGAGTGGCCTACTTTTCAGAGTACTTCAAAAGGATTCTCAGTTTACCATGTGAAATACCAGAGGGGTGAGGTTTGCTGCTGATCTGTAACCGATGTCTGTATTCCAGTTGTGGTGACAGAAACCTGAGGTGTGGTGCCACACAGTGGCTTATATCTGCAACTGCACAGCACTGCAATATATATATATATATACACACCGTACATTTGTATTTTAAAGATTATTTTTGGGGCATGTATGCCTTCATTTGATAGACGTTTGATTGAATTAATGTGCAATTTTGCAGACGGTAATCAAAACTTAAAAAAGGACATTATATGTGCAAATATCCAAAAGTTGTTGTTTTTCTGCCCGCAGACACTTACAAATACTGTACCCTCCACTGCACCGGATACATGCGGAGTTGGCCGAGCAGCCAGCCGGAGTCGGAGGGCGAGGCCGAGAAGGAGACCTCGAACCTGACCTGCCTGGTGACGGTGTGCCGCCTCCTCACCCACGTGCCCAACCAGCCTTCCAAAGATGTCACCATCAAGCCCTCTGAGTTCGTCACCCGCTGTGCCATCGATGGAAAGTTCACTTTTGTAGAACAACAGTGAGTTTCCCCTCCCTCCATCTGCACAAGTAACCATTGGTCTCTCCGCCGTGAGTCATGGATTTGTTCCGCTGAGAATGAAATGGCAGAGTTGTGGCGAGGAGGAACTCTTTGGCAGCCAGAGTTTTGTCAGTGCATATAATCCTTGCTTATAGTCTTTGCCATTGTTTCTCAGAAGGAGCTATGCATCGCATAAATATCTCTTCTCATTTTCTTTGGGAAGTAATTTCATACCACAAGTATAGTGAATCATTTAAATTCCCCATATATGTGACTGCTGAATGTTACACGCGGAGAGGCTCATTTACCCAGCATTCCATCTCCAGAGTAACTGAACTCCCTCCATGTCCTCTCCCTTTTCCCAGAGCCACGACAGTCATCGGTTATTTGCCGCAGGAAGTTCTCGGCACGTCCTGTTACGAGTACTTCCACCAGGACGACCTGCGGCACCTCGCAGAGAAACACAGGCAAGGTGATGGAAAGCAACCGCAGTTGGCAACTTTAACCCGAAATACGATTTCAAGTGTACCCCCAAAAAACAAGATAGCTGTGTTTTTAAAAAACGCGTCACTTGTGTGTTCTGTTGTGGAAAAGCTCAACAAATTGACCCTCTGTGCTGTTTTCTGTTGTAACACCCGTGTCATATCTCTTAGCAGTTCTTCGAAGCAAAGAGAAGATCGAGACGCAGTGCTACAAGTTCAAAACGAAGTACGGCTCCTACGTTTCGCTCCAAAGTCAGTGGTTTAGTTTCACAAATCCATGGACCAAAGAAGTCGAGTTCATCGTGTCTTCAAACAGGGTCGTCTCGTAAGTATTGATTCATCCGTGAAGATGTGGACAAGTGTCTCCTGTCTCACAATCGGAGGACGGTGTTGTCACAAACTCCTCAGCTATTGCTTTGCACTCATGTTTTACAGCTGCAAAAAACAATGAGATCTTGGTACAATTTGCATGACGCTGATTGTCCAAAAGCTTTGTTTCTGTGCTGATTTCATGCACACATTGTGCTTCTCATCATGATGCCGTAGCACAGCTATACAGTTTATTCATTGATTTAATAGCATCATAAATACTCCTTTGCACCAGCAGGGGGCCTGGTCACACAAAAGATGAGGAGGCAGGCGGCTCAAAAGCACTTCAGGGTAAGAAATGCATGCCGTGTATTCAGTATTCATCTCTTGTGTGTGATTTAACAAAAAAAAAAAACATAACAGTTGATTCTACTGTCTTCTTATTCCACAGAGGACACAAAGCAGTTACCCATAATTCCCGGCCTTTCCAGCGGTGTGGGCACAATGATCTACGCGGGCAGCATAGGGACCCAAATCGCAAATGAGCTCATCGACTCCTACAGGTGCTGTGTGTGTGTGTGTGAGTGTGTGAGAGAGATTAGATGGACATATTTTTAGAGCCTACGGAGCAATGGGTTAAAAGTGGCATGTCGGGGTAGTGTACATCAAATAGTGATAGGATTTAAATTAGGTAATAGATGGAATTTTCACAAAAATAATCCGATCCCATGCTGTGTTCCGACCTGTTTCTAAATAGGATGAACTCCTCCCCATCAAGCAGAGCTTCCAGTCCGTTTGGCCCGGCCCAGGAGAAATGTGCACTGGTTTCCCCGCAAACCAGCACCAGTGTGAGTGTCCTCTTTACCATGACAGCACATTTTCTCTGAGGCAAATTACACAATTTTTAAAATTTTATAATAAAAAAAAATCTGAGACTTTAAACCTCTACATCGTTGTCTTGTGCATGTCTTGTGTTTCCTCTTTTTTTTATTGTCAATTTTAGTGACATAAGGAGGTTTGATTCAAATTAATGTCTATGGAATTTGTATGGGAAATCCATTTTTGACATATTTCAGTTTGTGCTAATGATGCTGTGTGTTATTTATACATTAAGGCAGCGGCTACTTCTACAACTTATTTTCCTGAGTTTAATTACACGCTCCAGTGGAGAAAGGTGAAACATAAGGCCCTGTGCAGTGTTTTCACATCGCACGACTTCCAGGCATCCAGCAGAGAGGAGGCGGCATGCAGTTCCTCACAGTCCCAGTCTGACTCGAGGACCGCAACGAGGACCGCAACGAGCGCCGGCAGCGCAACTTCTGAGAGTTCAGGTCCGCTCCCCCAAAAAGCCTGTCCGAAGGCTTCAAAAAGACCTTTAGACACTTTATATTGTCAATTAAACTCCTGCAGTCTTTGTATTGTTGACCCCACCCACCATTTCACAGCTGCAGGCCCTTAATCAGCAGGTGATCCAATTAGTTTATCCAACAGCTCTGAGGAGGAAAATCCAGCTATGTTCCATGAAATTTAACACTTTAATCCTTCATAATTTTTACGACACTACAACGGGTTCATTTAAAACAATATCCCACAACGTCCGTGCATTTTTCCCCCCCTAAAGTTTTCTTCTCTTCGCTCTGTTTCGCCCAGGCCAGCCGTCCCAGCTGGACTTGGACAGCATGGTGGTGCCAGGCCTGAGCAGCTTCAGCAGCGACGAGGCGGCCATGGCGGTCATCATGAGCTTGCTGGAGACGGACGTGAACATGGGTCAGTCGGGGGACTTCAAGGAGTTACACTGGCCTTTCTAGAGGGATGCCCGGTCTTCAAGGTCTCACGCCCTCTCGCGTTGTTCTCTCGCAGAGAACTCGGCCGTTCACTTGTTCATTCTGTGGCCCGACTGAGCCAGCCTTGCATAATTGAACCCACAGGACTTGTACCATAGGCCGCGACGTATTGGACTTAAAGGAGAGCTGAACAAGGGTTGAGGGGAATTATTGTTACTGTGATCACCTTGTTGCCCCCCCCGGCTTTCGCATCAAAGAATGTGAGGTTAAAGTGTATGCGGAGCCTGTGGTGATTCAGTGTCTTCCTCAGTGACACTTCAGCTTAAACCCAGACTCGCTCTGCTTGCCCCCCTTGAGGGGCCGAGGTCTGGAGGAGAATCAGACTCCTGCCATGTGCAGTGCTGCTAGAGAAACTCCTCAAACCTCTTGACATCTGCCAAACCTTTGGTACCCAGTGATGACCTGCATGTCTCTCAGGACGTGGTCTGATTGCTCCATGTTTTTTAAAGGACACACGTTAAGTCATGTTTTCTTCATATTGTGTCCAGTGAGAACTGGAACCCTTTTCCTCTTCATGGAGGATTACAAACTCGTTAAATCGGCCAAAATGAAGATGCGTCAGGCATCGCACCACACCCAACACACACCCACCACCACCAGGGTTCCAGTTATCCTCCGTTTGGAAGATTATAGCTCGCACAAGCAAACAGACAAGGTTTGAACTGTGTCTTTTAAAATAATTCTATATGATTCAAATGTCTTCGTGTTTGGAAATTCATAAGAAAGCATGTTGGAAAGTTTTTTTCCACAGAAATTACAAGAGACCGACATCTGGCACCACCAACACACAACTTCACCAGCTAGCTTGAATAAGTGCTAACGCTATCAAAACCAAAAGCAGAAATGTGTTTTCAAGGCGAAATCTTTACTTTGTGAACTGTTGGTACAGGGAAAAACAGGTTTTTAGAGGTCTTTGAGGTAAAGTGTCTGGTTTCATATTGAATGGGCACTTAAGGAGTGAGCCCTAGTATGCCTATACTGTGATCACATATTTATTGTACTTCAGAGACGGGACTGTGAAGGTAATCCATTGTGCACTGAACTCATATGGGTTGTCATAAGGTATGGGCGGTCCACCGTGGATGTGAGAATGTTTTCTGTTCTTAACAAGGGACAAGCCAACATGTTTTTTGGTTGTGTCATGTCTTATCCTTGCTGTTGGCTCAAACATACTATTTGAACAGCCTTACACTGCACATAAATTAGCCATAGTATTTGTATTGCCAGGGCGACGATACTGTTGCAGTCTATCTATGCCTGAATGTCCCTTTACCGCAACAGCCTCTTATAAAAGAAGATCCCTATACTAACAGCTATTCTGGATCAATGCAGTTGTTTGTCTTTGTTTTACATTCGTTGTCAAAATCAAAGATCAAAATGAAAAACTCATCAGTGGAGAGGCAGAACAGAGAGAAGAGTTTTAACCCCCTCATCAGCCTTAAAAAAGCAAGGGTTGTGGCCACGATCAGGAATCATCACGTCACCAAGCTATTTATTTTCTCATGACCTAACTTGGGTAAACCGATAAATGCCAGTCATCTGTGTTTTCACTTTTAAACCCGGTGACGGGCCTCTGTGTGCGGCACCTGTAAACTCTGGTTATATCACTGGTTCCTCTAATCTTGAAAGCATAATGTGATTGTGTTGCCTTGAGCACATGTCGTGTCTGACAAGGTCCAATTGTAAATCAAGCGCTTATGTGCTCTCTTTGGCTTTATAAGCAAAACTGTTGGGCGATGTTTGCTGCTGCCATCAAAGCCATATATGTGTAATGGACACTACAGCATGTTGAACACGCCCCGCTATGATATTTGTATGTGAAAGTTGTCGTTGATGTATCTGCTGTACCGAGGAATGGAGGTTGGAGTCTTTTAAAAGTAAAACAATTTTTCATAAATGGTCCTAGTTCTATTTAGTCTTTACCACAATTTCAATGTTGTCACATCACGTTGAGTAGCTGTTGTTTTTACTAGAGGAAGGAATCTTGTGCATAACTCCTACGTTGCTAATCAGATATATAAAGTCTTCCCTCAGTGAAACAATGCGGAGGTAAAGAGGGACAAACAAGGGGCACAAACCATTTATTTCAAAAAATATTTATTGAAGAGAGTTGTTGGCCTTTACACAATGCATTAATATCAAACATGCAGGAAATATGAATCCCTGTCATGTCACCTATAAAATATTAGATACTACTGAGGTCAGATTTTTAAGAAACATGGCTGTTCGTTCATATTGGTATAATATGGGTGTTAATGCACACAAAAACAAGGAAAGGAAGACACTGATTTTGAAAGCATCGTGTCAGCTTGCAGGCTGCTCCACGATGTTGCCCAATATAGAATCGTAGTCTATCTTCTCCCGGAGGCTAAGATCTGTACTAACAATAGAAAGGTTGGCCATAGCAATTACACATCGTTGAAATATAGTAGATGTCTTTTTTTGAGACTAAAATCTGAATTATGTGGATGATATTGTACTTTATTCCTTATATTTGTACCTCCATAACATCCATTCATTATCTCTAACCGCTTATCTTAATGTATGATTTATTTCTGGTAATAATTTGATTAAAAAACAAAACTATCCTTATCTTAAGGTTAAACCCACAGATAACAACAATATTCTATATCTATTTAAAATGTATTACATATTGAGGTATGAAGTTTACAACACTAAATGTTTTGCTCCCACCTGCTCACACATCCATGGAAAATATAACCTTCAATCATCAATTTCTGGGTTGAAAGATTATCTTTGCCATTCTTTCCTCATCTGTTATTACCCTTTATATAATAACTTTTGTTATACAGCACCTTTCAAAACAAAGTTACAAAGTGCTTCACAATAAAACATGAAAGCAAATAAGAAACACAATCAAACGGGTAAAATTAGATGAAATAAATAAATGAAATAAAATCTGCTTCGAGGCCCGGACAGCAAAGGCCCGGTCACATTTAGTGAGCAGTTGTGAATTTGGAACAGTTATTCAGGCCCTGCGCCAATATCTCAGGCAGCCATCAGGCTCCAAAGGAAATCAAATCACTTTGATCACATTTCATTTCTAAAAAGACTGAAAAGTTACCCCAAAGCAAAAGTTAACATATTTTCAAGTTTACTGACATCAGCTGAGTTTCCTTGGCGTCTGATACCGGCGCACAAGGCACCCTTTATCCTCTGTATGAGACACACTAGGCTTTCAAGTAACAATGTAAAGTCTTCCTCGTCATTATTCAACCCAATCTCAGGAAGGTATATAAATAGTACGACATTTCCGCACATCATTATCATTGAAGGCTTTTCACATGTAACTTTACGTGTTACCATGAAACCGTTGCGTTTACGCTGAGGCGACAAAACTATGGTGCCGGCTACTCACCGGCTAGTTACTTGGCGTACAAATAACCCGCAAAAAAGCCAGAAAGGTGGAAGGGAAAGGGAGGTGGCTGTGTTGAGCAAACACAACAAAGGACTTTCAACCGGGAGATCGGTGATTGAGACTGGTGTTTGTGTCCCAAAGTGCGGTTGAGTTATTTAAAAGTTACATATCTTCCGGAGCTACAATAGTTTAAGATATAACAGCTCACAAAAAGATAAAACAATAAGTCACACATTCACAGGTATTAGAGGTTTGGGGAATTCGTAGCATGTCTCTATTCATTAGATGTCTTTCCTGTTCCACTAAGGCAGCACATCTGTCTTGCTTTAGAGAGATAGAACAAAGGGCCTATGAATACACCAAATGTGGGGGATAGCAAAGCTGTTTCCAAAATATTACAAATGTCCTTATTGATATCTTCCATAAAGTATATTATGTAAAAGACCAGAGGAACCAACATCAGGACTGGGAGGTAAGCCATCACTGCAAGCACCACCACGACCAACACATTATCTACCGCCCGTCTCTTTTGGAGTGACACAGAGCGGACTTGGTTACCATGTGTGGTGTGGGCAGGACTTTGCTTCTGCAGTGAGCAGATCACTCCCCCAAGGCAGACGAGCATTAGGCAGAAGAGGCAGGAGATGATGATGGAGACAGGCATGAACATGATAGTTAAATTGTGCACTAAACCTGTAAAAAAACAAGGAAGAGAAAATGTCAACTTAAAACATTCAATTCGACTTTGGAGGGAAGTCGCTTTCTGTAATTCATTAGTCGATTTTTTTTAAAACCATTTTTATCCTTAAACATGATTTACATGCCGAACTCTCACCCAACACTTACCTGAAGCTAGACAGAAGCACAAGGTGAACGCCCACACCGCAACAGAAACAGCCATTCGATACTCCCACTTCCTCACTCTCAGGTACAGCACAGGTCTAATCACGGCCAGGTAGCGCTCGATGCACATACAGGCCAGCAGCAGGGGACAGCCAATTAGGTTGAACATACTGGAGATGTCTTTTGCAACATTCAGTGGTTGTGTAGTATTGTTTTGTTGGGCTGAAAGGACAATCACAGGGTTAGCACTTGGCTATTGCAGTCAAATTTGAAGGCTTCCTAAAACCATTTGGACAGAATTAACATGGGCTAACAAAATCATTTAACTTACTCCAACTTCACACAAAACTCTAATTTCACACCAAACTGATAAAAAAGGAAAAGCTAATTTACAAAGTAGGACCAGCAGCTCTTCAGTTGGAAAGATACACTTTAAAATACAAGGACGTCACTTGAGCCCAACGGTTTTGTTGATGAATACGGGGGCTATAGGCTGTATTTCTGTGGTTCTGGTGTAGCCAGCAGATGTCCAACTTCCTTTTCCAAGCACTGCTCATTATTAACAACTTTAGCAACTTGAGATGCAAGACTGGAGTTGGTGTTGAGAGACGAAGTGTGCGACCGGATTGTTACACAAGTTAATCTCTAAACCAACAAAAAGCTACATCATCATTGATAGCCAGTGGGTTACCAGATTGCATTTCGGCCAATGTGTTGCGTCCAGGTGTCAACCTCCGGTTCGGCCGAGTGAAGCCGATGCGGAAGTGTCTTAAAACTTGCATTCTCTCTCCTGACCAGCAGGGAGGCGACTCCTCCGGTTGCAAAAAGAAGTCTGATTGTATAGAAGTCTATGGGAAAATGACCCTACTTCTCACTTGATTTAGTACTTCAGTAAACATTGTCCCCCGTTCGCAGGAATTTTGTGCAGCGGGTCTTCGCCTGTCCGTGCACATCTAACATTTTCTAACTACGCAGATGCATATGGGTGGAGGGTGATGGGTTGAAGAAACCATCAGTTGACCCCTCTGATGTCAAGAACTTCAGAGCGGTTTCTCTTCTACCCTTTCTTACAACCAACTGTCGTTCTTAGCAAACATTGCAGGAGGATTCCTCACTGACGAGACGGCGCAGGTGCTCATCCAGGCTCTTGTCATCTCCCGCCTGGACTACTGCAACTCACTACTTGCCGGAGCCCCGGCATCAGCCATCAGACCTCTGGAGCTTGTCCAGAAAGCTGCAGCTCGTCTGGTGTTCAATCGCCCCAAGTTCTCCCACACAACTTCCCTTCTCCATTCTCTACACTGGCTCCCTGTAAGAGTTCGCATCCAGTTTAAGACTCTGGTGCTAGCCTACAGGGCAGCTAGCGCTAGTTGGCCATGATAGTCCACCAAGGCGGCTTGCCAAATGGCAGTTAGGAAGCTATAGTTACCTCAGTCACTAACAGAACAAAAAGCTAACAGTTCATTCAGGAGACATATTTGACCAGACTTCTGTCTCACAACTGACTGCGACCATGCATCTTTTTGGGTGCGGTTTATACTTTGGCGGGGCAGAGATATGTAAAGGTGGTTGGTCCAACACAGATGATAATACGATAACTTCCTCTATTTTAGATTCTCTGGTTCACTCAAAAGCTGCAGTCGATCAAAGGTGCAAATTGGCAAGAGAAAGTTCACCGAAGAAAAACCGCGGCAATTCACTGAAATTCCAACCCCAAAAAAGAATTATTATCTTTGTCACCAATCTCTGGCAGTGTTCACCTGAATGAGTTGTGTTGACACTTGCGCCGCTCTTAGGGTTGTAAGTAAAGTTGAAAGGCAATAGAGACAGGTAGATGAGATCCATTGCGACAAGATTCATACCTATAACCTGAAAGACAAAGGTTTAGACACAAGATACAGTTTAACAAGAGAGTGGTGTGTTATATGTTATGCTTTTAGTCTTTCTCCAATGCCAAGCATAACTCTAACTGGAAACTACCTGGTCCATAGCATTGAATACAATACCTCAGAGCGGTTAGGAGCAGTGGACCTACCTTCGAGGCCGACAGCGATTTCTTTTCCCTCAGAAACAGCCAAAGCAGTGTAACGTTAGCCACCACCCCTGTGATCAGGATGAAAATGTCAGCGGCAAACCAGACGTTTTCCCACCTGTCTTCGCGACAGCTCTTGGAGATATCTTCAATAAAACTGTTGTCTGGGTCGAAATTCTTGCGAGGAGACGCTGACATGCTGACAATCTCTGATACAGTGTTACACCTGAAATAATAAAGTCAAAGAGAGTGATTATCAACATTTGACATCCTGTCCGAAGCTATTTACAGCCTGGGGTGCGTTTTTTTTTTGTCTTGTGCGAGTCAATATATTTTTTCAAACTGTTGTTTTTATCATAAGCACTTTGACACAGAATACGAAAATTGAAAATTACGCTGCAGAAAAGCAACTTTAATTTTTTTCCGGAACAAGGTTGATTTTTTCTGAGCTTTCGCACCTTTAATAAAGGAGTCAACCAATCACGTTGTGTGGAACGAACACAATCAAAATGTACAGGTGTACAACAACAGCAAACGTTATTACTCCTTTCAACCTTGACAAAGGCAGTGCATCCAAGATCCACTCTTTCCGTTCTTACCTTTCACAATAAAATCCCTAGACATGAGGGAACTGAAATTCACTCAAAGCATTTTGCTAAATGTAAAATGAATAAGTGTAATTTATTTGTAACGCTCTCGTTGTGTCTAGTCCTTTATACTCTCGCACAATGTAAGAGGAGATAAGCTACATTATGACTCAACTGTATCTAAATAGTTACATGACGAGGTAGAATTGAGAGAGATTTGCAAATTGTACGTCTTTAAGTCCTTAAAACGTACTCCAACTCTTGTTTCTGTCTTGCATTGGGCTCTCATGCACATTGAGAGGATTATTTTGGGAAGTATAAGAGATTTTGTGCACATTAAGTGTCACCAACACTGTCGAGCATCCCTGCTGAGGTTTGAGGGTATTTTCAGACTTTCACCAGATGTCTGTCGTGTTCTTTGCTCTCAGGGCCTCATTTGCAGCACGAAGGTGAAACAAACGTTTCACCTTTGTTCAAGGTGTTCAATTCTTTAATTATTTTTAAAGTTGTGAGCTCTTGTTTTGAGGTGGAGGCATAAATGTCAGAGGGTGATATCTCAAAACCTGGAGAAATACAACCAAAACCATCTACCACTGCTGGTGTGAAAATATGTTTCGTTGAAATTTGGGTGAAATGACCCTTCAAGTTGGTCTCATTTACGTATATATAAAAACATACATTTAAAGGTACTTAAACTCTACAAAGCCTGAAGTCCATTGCAAATAGAAGTCATTAGATACATTTTATGTAAGCCGATGGATCTGAAACATCTCCAAGAATGAATTAAAGTAAAAATATACAGGTAATACAAAATACACACATTGCAATCAATCAAATCAAAGCTAAACACAAAACTCCAACTAACCTCTTTGTGTGTCTTCTTTCTCCTCTCGCGTGTCTTGCAGTCCTTGCCCACTTGCAACTGAACGCCTCGGAAACATGCAGACACACACATACGCACGTGCACAACTATCTACAGGGCAGACTAAACAAATGAGCAGGTGTTTAGTGTTGATTTTCCACCCTTAATGCAAAGTGTCTTTGCAGTACAGGTCATTTCCATTGGATGCAGTGTGTTGACTGCCTGATGTTGATGGTTTTCCTTTGCAAACAGAACATGCTTGTGGTCACTTCTGTCTATATGGGGACAGTTCTCATTATCCAAGTTTTAAAGTTTGACAACTCCCTACAGTCTGTACAGTATGTAACACCTCTTTCTTTCTTTTTTTTTGTATTTCTGTTCTGCTTTGAAGAAAGATAATAAATTCTTTATGGATATTTAAATTTCTTCTTCTAACACTGTGTGTAGTGGAGATATATTGTTTTACAGATTCATTTCTCCAGACCTGATTTCATGAAAACATTTATGTCTGTTTCTCACTCGTGATCAGTGTCATGGAAGCCAGCCTCCTTTATCTCACTATCTATTCGCTGCTACATCAACTTTCCATTTCCTCATGGTAGCATCACACATCTATTACTCGGGGGGTAAATATGAGACGTGGCTGCCGACGCCAGCTTGAGATTCTTTTTTCTCGTCATCTAAATCCAGTGCGAGCAGACAGACCACTCCATCTCCCTCATGTGTCAGTGCCGCTCTGCAGGCCGATGAGGTCCTCTCCTCATTTCGACTGTGGTGAATTAGGTCCATCTTCTCCTGAACACCCTGACTGTCCCTCTCTTCTCTCTTCCTTCACCTCCCTTTCTTCCTCTCTGCTGTCAGAATAGCACACATTGAAAAACACATGCTGAACCATGAACTGTTCAACTCAACAAGAGTCTATTTATTCAGCTTTTATGGCAGTATTATTATTAATATTATTATACAACAATTTGTTTACAGTAAAGGTTTAAAAATTCCCCCTTCAAAAAGTGTAAAGTGCAGATTTGTTAGTGTGTCTACTCGAGTCCTTCTGTAAAAAATAAGACAGCTCACTGCTAGAGTGTGAACTGACTAAAGCAACATTAAAGGGGCTCTCAGACAGAGTTTATGATTAAAATATATGTACATACTGGAATAATAAAGGTTCCTTATTCATTTAAAGATAACATTTTTTATCAGGAGCAATATCCACATTAGCTGTAAAAGCTGCAGCGGATGCTTTCGAGAACTCAAGCGAATCAGAGTTCATAGGTCGGCACGGTCCAGAGGTTTCTCCACCTCGCTGCTCCAACTTTACATGTCAGTGCATCTTGTGTTTCTAGTGCATCAAGAACAAAACAGCAGTCTGACCTCCTTATGATTACACAGAAAACCTTAGTTTACATCATGCAAGAGCTTCTCTTGAAATTGAGTTTGACATGATTTTCAGCATATTATCTGAACCTACCTGGAAGCCTTTAATAAAGTCAAGTTGTGATCAGTATTTGCAGTTATTATTTGACCCATCTCAGTTTTCCAGTCATGTATACCAGTCATGTATATTCTCCATGTTCCTAAACCCACCAGGGGCTCTGAATGACTTTAAACTGACGACCATAAGACATCAATAATTGTGACAGAATGAGTTGCTGCAGTACAAACAGAAAAATAAAACCTTCTTCTTTGACATTTAGTTCAAGATTCTGGTGAGAAAGAAAGGGTCAACGATCACATGTGTCTTTAAATCCACACGAACAACACAAAGTTGGCTGCATTCAGTGGCTGCAGCAGCACTGGCATTTTTGCGGTGTTTGCTACTCCACAGTGTAAGAAAATACATATTAACAAGATCAACACACATCAGATTTCAGAATTTCATGTTAAGTCTTTAGCTAACAACAACATATGTATACTGTATGTCTAGAGTAGATGGCGTGGACTTCAGGAAGCCTGATAGGGATCCTTTTCTTAAACTATTAAAAAACAAAGACTGCTGAGAGATTTGAGCTGCCTAAACAGTGGCGGCCATCATCAAAGTCCTTTCAGAGCCTTCCTATCCTTCATAAATGTCAACGGTTGAACTGCATTAGTACACCTTCAAACAAAACGTCCTGTTTTCCCTTGTCGACCAGCTACTTGAAGCTTGTCTTCTAATTTCTGACGGCTAAAAGAAAGCAAGACTTTCTCCACAGAAGTGCTCTTAAAGGGAACAGCAGCAGCAGTTCAGCAAGAATTAAGGACATCTAGAGTGTTCAGTTCCTGTTAAGTCCAAACTACGGGAGACGTTCAGCAAGCATGCAGTAAAAGAGGCGACTTCTACACTGGCTGCATCTCCAGTTTTGCTTTGCATTTGCAGCCTTTTCTCCGGGAAAAAACGGGGATGAGGAGGAGTATCTCCAAAAACGCTCCAACGGCTTCATCGGGGGACGTCACAGCGTCCTGTAACTGTGGAAAGTGGAAGGCGTGGCTACTGCCATGGCCGCTGTGGTGTCGGGTTGGGGTTGGGGTAGATGGGTGCCGGTGCCGGGTGGTATGCAGGAACCGCCGTGTTGGGGTAGGGCGGGTATGTCGGCGTAGGGTATTGCGCCATGAGGTGAGGCTGACCGTGGGTGGTCACGTGGGCGGGCGAGGAGGCAGTGGAGGGCAGGTGGAGGTAGAGTGGGGCGGATGGAGCGGAAGGGGCGGAGGGTGCCGTCGGAGTCGGGACCCTCTGCAGGACGACGTGTGGGTAAAGCTGGGACTCGGAGCGGTAGAGTCCGGGCAGGGAGGCCTTCAGCAAACTCTCCTGACTCCTGTATGAAAGCAAGAAAGAAGAATCTAAAAGTCAGTATAACCGATAAGTTGTGACGCAGAGCAACAGCAGAGTGCGGGATCTTCTTTTCTCAAGACTCAAGTGCCGCTTTCCAGCTTACCTCTGGTATCCTCTGTTCTCATATCCACCGAGCCCTCCGGTGAGGTAGAGGGGGCTGTCTGGAGCCAGACGGGGGTTCATCCTCTGGGAGAGATGGAAGATCTTGGGAGGAGGGAAAGCTTCCCACTCACCCTCTTCTCTCTCCAGCCAACACTCGCTGCGACGGGACGAGCGCTTGTCTCTGCGCCTGAGGAGGAGAGAACTTTAGCGGCTCAGGTGGTGCTCTCACACCAGGGGGAAGACTACATGTAACAGGCAGGGGGGTTGTATGCTCTCCGGGTCCTACCTGCTCTGTCCCTCTTTCTTGGCTCGGTACCGACTGGATCGTTCCTGCAGGCAGCAGATGAGGAAGGACAGGGACATGGCGAGGATGACAATGCCACTGACCACTGAAGCCAACACAGCCACTCTCAGACCACGGTCCTCAGGTCTGGGGATCGCTGTGGGGGTGGGGAGAGGGGACAAATTATATTTTTAAAAGTTTATTTCATCAGCAAATGCCCCAGAAAATCTGTGTTCGGCGGTGGCCAAATGAAGCAGCTCACCTTCGCAGACGGGCAGGTAGTTGCTCCACTGCGGTTTTCCGTTCCTGACATTGCAGTAGATTTTTTCGCTGCCGACCAGCTGGTATCCCTCCCTGCACCAGAAGGCCAGCACGCTGCCGATCGACATGCCCGTGCCGCTCTCCACGTAGAAGGAACCCCGACGTGGCGGCAGGACGGGGATACAGAACAGACCTGAGGGCGAGGTGGGACAAACAGAAGGTCACGGACCAAAAGAAACACCTTGTGATTGAGAGCTCGGGACATGAATAAGGAAGAACTGTGGTTCAGATTCATGAGCTAATCTATTTTAATCATAGACTGTATATAAGAAGTGGACAGGGTCGTTGTGACGTCACCCATTGGTTGGTGGATTGCGGTTTTGAAGCCTCGAGTTTGTAATTTTGGCCGTCGCCATCTTGTTTTTTGGTAGTGAGCTGTTAATCACAAGGTAGCCTCAAAGCAGACTTCGCTTTATGGTCTATTTGACTCTAAATGGACTCGGGATTCAAACCATAAACTCATGTTTACAATGTTTACTGAGGTAATAAATCAGGTGAGAAGTAGAGTCATTTTCTCATAGACTTCCATACACTCTGACTGCTTTTTGCAACCAGACGAGTCGCCCCCTGATGGCCAGTAGAGAGAATGTAGTTCAGGGCACTGTCGACATTGGCTTCACTTTTCCGAAACCTGAGGTTGCCGCCTGGTCTTAATAAAATGTTCTTGATAAAGCTTCATATTTAGCGTACGGACACAAGAGATATCTTCTAGCAAACCACAAATTATGGGTGTTTACTTGTCATCAGCTGTGAGTTTTTTCAGTGAACGCAACATCAGTGGAGTGATTTAAGTGTATCACTCTAGAAATAGCAAAAATCCCTTTCTTTCTTCCTGCTTTATTTTATTTTAGTCCTGGACTGTGCCTGATTGTGGACCATTAGTGGATTATGGCATCTGTTTGATTCTGAGACACACTACTAATGTTTACTTCTATCAGACTCCATGAGATTTAGACTCTGTGTACTCTGTCCCAATTCCTCTTTTGACTGCCCCTTTTCCTTTGTGTCCGCCTGCTTCTTTTTACTCCTCCATCCCTCCTCTCTTTGTTTTTACTTTTCTCCTCTCTCTCTTGTCAAACACAGACACAGCTCGGTCCAGAGTGTCTGTTGCGGAGCCTGAGATCATCAGTTCCACTGAATAGATATAGACACAGAGAGATGGAGAGACAGAAATAACTATTTTTATCCTCCTTGTGCAACAATACGCAAGTGCCACCGAGAGGTCTCGTGATACGGCAGCTATTGTTAGATTCTGCAGTGGGGATTTTCAAGGCTCTCAGTAAACCCGTAAACAGTGTCGCTAGTCACACCAAACATCCCACATTTTATTCCTGGAAGACCTTACTCAAACTGAAAATAAGTAACCATATGATATCTGCAGTGGGTTCACAATGCTGGTGACTTGGCCAGCTGCTGGGTTTTCTGGCTTTTTAAACTCACATCACTGACTCACACTTTGTTACTTTGTATGCGTGACATTAATTAAAATCATAATAAAATCCTATGGGTAAAAAAAATACCAGATGATTCGATTGCAATCCAAAAATATAGTACATTTCAGAAACACTACGCTGCACGAGATTCTAGTTGTAAAAATGAGTTGTTTACTTTAAAGCTGCATTAATACTTTTTTTGACCACTGGGTGGCAGCGTAACAAGCTGTAAACGCGCTGACATATTATCACCTTTGACTAAACTTGATATAGCTAACATGCTAGCAAACAGTTGCCTATTTACAATCTAACACACACATGGAGCTTTATCAGAATTATTTTAGAGTTGTGTTTCTGGCCACCTGGAACAAAAGTCCAATAATAACTCCTTTGAGCTCTGTTTTCCTGAGGGAAGTATCTTACTCTTAAGCTACTCAGTGCTGCACTATGTTCACCAGCTAGTTGCCAACTTTGTGTGTGCGCTATTTGTTGGCTGGGCAGGTGGCGCACAAGGGGTTATCAGAGCTTTTCTTTGCTTAAAGCAGCTGCCTGCTGTGGCGATGAGAGACTTAACTAAAACTGGGGTTGCAAAACTAAAACAATGAGCTGAAAGACGCTACAACGTGCAAAGAACTGCAAAGCTGGGTGATAAATCTCTGTGGGTTTCATCGATAAGAGAGACAGCTTTTCCATTAGACGTGGTATTTTCTTGTTATAAGAATCATGATTAGCGCAGCTTTAAAAAAAAGCTCCTGCTTTGGCAAGAAATGAACAGAGAAAGACAATTAAAGCATGGTGACGTTTTAATGAGTAATGGCCAGGGTTTGCTTTGCTGTGTCAGTATTAGTGTAATCTGTGTGTGTGTGAGTGACTTTGTGGGAGAGAGAGATGTCATCCCACTGTAAGACCCTGTGAACATGCAAGCTGCTCTCTGCTGATTAGTAACGACAGATGGGAGGATTTCTGCAGCGGTAGAGAGAGAGGAGAGGATCCCGTGATCCTGTGTGAAGATGACAGCATCCCCTCCCCTACCCGACACACACACACACACACACACACACACACATATATACACACCAAGGCACACACATCAGACACGTGCGTAATGGGTAGTACAGGGAAACAAGGACAAGCTGACTCTGTTTTTAAAGGGGAAGCTAAAAGCCATTCTGTTTCAACCAAAATAGACTACCTTTTACTGATGCTATTACTGTGTGTGTGTGTGCGTGTGTGTGTGTGTATATGTGTGAGTGGCCACTACTTTAGCAAAAAGCGGGAGAAAGGTTTAAGTGTTCTAGTGGCCAATAGCTGCATAAGATTCCATTCAAAACATCTGCGTAATCATATTACAATGACATCATTAACAAATCACCTTCTCGTCACATCTGCTCACATGTAGATTTATAAAAACTGAATATACTGTCACATATATACTCAGACATAAGTTAATGACATTATCAACACTGGTGCAAATAAAATGTGACTTTTAATGAAGATTGGACATAGACGTGTGAATTTATCTTATTTGCTGATGCCAAAAATATCTTCTTTGTTTTTCAGCTAAACAAAACGGTCGCTGTGTGAAAATAATATAATCCTGTCATTTGTGTTTGAGAGATGTAAATCTAGGGCGGGACATTTGCATTTGAATAAAAGCGTTATGATATTGTTTAATTAAACTGAGGTGGCTTTAATTATCATCTGAGATTCATCTGGTGAGTTTATCAGACCTCATTTCAGTAGCAGGAGCTTTCATTTAATTATTTACTAAGACTCACACATGGCACAGACCAACACGGTTATCTATTTGCTGTTCGCGGTACGAAAGAGTCGTTTTTATTGGAACTTTATTAAGCTTGACGGCTTAACATTTTCTACAGTCAAATGAATTAACAGCAGCCCAATAAGAAAACATTTTGTATTAGAGAAGGCCACGCAAGCCGGTATTTGCTGACTACTGCTGTAGTGTGTCGAGTAAAGCGATGTACTCTTGTTCAAGTCCAACTGATATCACATTTCATCATCCCTATATGTAGTATAAAATGTGTTTAATGTGTTTTTTTATTTTAAACGGAAATATATGATCATTTAAGACCCTGAATAGGGTAAGCGTTTGCAGATAATGGATGGATGGATATCATCATTCGAGTCAATACCAGAAATGCTGCACTTCCTCTCAGCTAGCCGCAGGGGCGTGTCCGTGTTTGATTGACAGCTGGCGGGCTTCCAGAGAGCAGGTGTTACACCATGGAGAGTGAGAGACAAAGCAAATAAACATGTGCTGTAGCCTGTGTGACGTGGTGTTGTTTTGCTGGTGGTGTTGAAGCTTAGGGGCCACACCCAAGTGACGTCTTCAGATAAGTTTGCATGCTGTTTAATGTGCTGCAGCTGAGCAGCTAATTAGCTTTCAGGCCATCCATTCAAATCATTTTGTGTTTATATTACAGCATATCATAGCTAGCTAACAAACTCTTGCTCAAACCCCATTAGCACATTAGCTAATGTATGTTCATTGCGGGGCGATATGGCTAACATTTTTAATCTTGATATAGGTCATTTCATATCTTGATAAAGGCTTATAGCACAATATGTAGTCTATATGAAATAACCACAGGGTAAAGCCTATTTTTGTATGCATACTCTGTGAATTAAATAACAAATGAGTATTTTCTCATTTTATTAAGAACTCGAGTGCAAAGTTTTCAAGTGAAATTATTGAGAAAAAAAAGAATATTTTCAAACTTTACACTGACTTAGATTACGTTATTGTATATCACAATATCTCGATAAATAATTTCATCACGATAGGATTTTAGAGAAATTATCATATTGAGTTATCGCCCGGATTATGTACATGCAAATGGGTTCTGGGAACTTACCGCAAGGGTTAAATCTGGAATGCACCTCCTAAGCTTCGTCTCACACACACACACCGGCACCGACACACACACACACACACACACACCAACACACACACACACACACACACACACACACACACACACACACACACA
>NW_022280063.1:325000-329703 GCF_004355925.1 Anarrhichthys ocellatus | reverse complement strand
CACACACACACACACACACACACACACACACACACACACACACACACTCGCCTGCCAAATAAAAAGCCTTTACCTCTATGAAGGCAGATAAAATATTGAACATATTACGTGACAGTGTGTGTTTTAAGATTCAAGTGGAGGTGTTTATTTTCACTGGCTGTTGCCACGCCGAAGCAGGAAGCTTTGCCATCCCTACAAACCCAGAGACACTGAAGTAACACCCACCTCCCCTGCTCGTCCACACGCTATAGTACACAGAGAAGAATGACGCCAGTGTGGAGTGAACAAACACAAGTCCCCCAGTTGAGCCCAGCATCAATAAAAGCTGGTATTAATGGCTGAAAAAGTGTGTGTTGGTTTTGGGTTATTGATTATTTCTTCACTTCAGTTTGGCTGAAAGTAAAGTTGTGTGAGTGTGTGTGTGACTGGCATCAGCTTACCAGCATGGAACTTGCATGGAACTTGTGTGTCTAAAAATTGCACTTATGTCCAGGTAGTGTGTGTTTGACAAAGAGGGAGGACTTCGTTAGCTCTGTGTGTCTGTGTGTGTGTGTGTGTGTGTGTGTGTGTGTTGACTCTGCCCTCTGTTTGCTCTTTCCCGTCAGTTCGGTTCCCATTCAGAAAAGCTTCTCTGTCATCGTGGAAACTGTGGGTTGCCAATAAAAGTGTTCAGTCGCCAGCGGGGCGCTAATACACTTGGACTCCCAAACCTGGCAACCCGACGCAGACAACCAAACATCCACTCTGCTCTATTCTTCTCTAACACCCTCCCCACTTGTCTCTGTCAGGGAAGCACACGGAATAGTTTGTGATTAAATAAAGATTAGGCTTTCTGCATTAAAGATTCGAACACACAACCATTCACATGCAGAGAATGAGCGAACAGTCATAGGTCAGGTGAGACATAAATCGTCCAAATCTGTGCATACAGCAGCGGCTGAGATATCCTGACTCCTGGCCCTAGTAGGGGTCAAGCTACACTGGATCCCACTGGATCCTACACGTCCCATAATGCAACTTCATTGCATCTTTTGACCCTCCCTACCTGGTGAACGCTCATGTCTGTCAAAGGAGACAAAGTACACTCAGAAGTGATGAGTGACACGCCTTGTAACAAGCCCTCGAAGTTAGACCTTATAGCTACACAGACTGAATGAGAGTCTTTCCCTCCTCCATGCTTGGTCAGATTTTCCTGGATAAACAAACAGTTACAAATGAGCTTCTTCTGAGTCAGACTACCAGACACTAAAAGTCTGAGTTGAAGTTAATGAAAGACGGCATTCCTGGCTGACGGCTGACTAGCTTCATCTCATTCATCCTCATGTTCCTGTCTGATTCTTCTTCTTGAGTGTTTTTTGGTCCCTCTGCTCCGGCTGCTCCAGCTCTATCTGAACTAACCTCAAACAGACATCATGCCTTGCTCTGACCTCTCCATCAGTGTATCTATTTCTGTGGCACCTCACTGATGCGCGGTATCACAACTAATTACCTAATCCCCCCGGCTCTCGCTTTGCATGGTGTGTGTTCCTGCGCAAACACATGTCCATGTTTGCCTCAGCCATGCTTTAGTGCTTGTGTCCAGTGAGTGCCAAATGCTAGTAGAGTGAAATAAAATGAACAACATTTGTATCATAAACACTTTGAGCGATTCTTTTTTGGATGAGACTTTATTAAGAAACCGGAAGCAAAAGCTAAAAGGTAATGGAGATGGCTCAGCGGGCTGCTAGCAGCTAACAGCGCAAACGAGGACAACAGTGCTGACAGAGCTACGCTTCTGCACAGGGACATTACTCCACTATATCTTTACATAGCAAATAGCTGTCTGATGCTACTGTTTGTTAATGTTCTAAATATTGTATAGAGAACCTTTAACCAGCAGCGTTGGCTGGATCTGACTGAGGATAACCCCTCCAGTTAAACAGAGCAGGGACAGTAGAGCTGATTTGAACTACAGACATTAATGGCATGCTAGAAAAGGTGTCACTGGTCTCAAAACCTATACGTGACGAACAGACTTGACTGAGCCTGGAGCTCAACTTCTAGTGATTATTTAAAGCAACAGTTTGACATTTTGGGAAATAATGTTAGTCACATTCTTGCCGAAAGTTAGATGTGAAGATCAATAACACTCTTATTTCTACGCTAAATATGTAGCTATTTAGCGAAGCTAAGCTAACCAGCTGATGGCTCCAGCTACATTTCTAATGTAATGTCTTTCATAAGTGTATTTCCCAAAATGCCGAACTGATTTAGCTTTTGGCTTGACGTGACTTTAAAGACGTGGTGTGTTTGTCTTCGCCGCCTCTTCACTCTCATACCGCCCGCCTTTTAGTTGTTCCCATCCAGCTTCAACCATCGGGGCACAGAGAGGGCTAATTTCAGACTCTCCCTCAGTGACTTTTGCTCGGCGAGTGAGTGGCGCTAGTTGTAAGCCGTGGGAAGGTAATAATGAAGTTGAGTAACTGCCAGCAACCATATTAGATTGACATGCAGGAGACAGAAGGAACTCTTTGTCTGAAGCTCGCCAAGCTTGTAGGGCTCTGGAGTAACGATAGTGTGTGTCGCTGACAGAAATACCCATGGCACTGCATGTGTGCGTGTCTTCTTGTGGGTCATGGGTGTTTGCAGGCATCCGGACATTGCATATATCAAAGTTTATCTCTTGCTTTGAGAAGAATTGATCATAAGTGAATGTTCTGTGTGGCACTATACTAATTTGGTTCTTCTGTATTTAACAGCAGGATCCGATTATTTGCACTGCTAATATGTGGATCAGATTTCTAGCATGGCTTCCATTGCAGTCCTGAAAAAAACAAAAACACCACAAATAGACAGAAGTAATTGGCTTCAAAATACACTGGACTCCACCTGCTACCAGTGAGTCTGTGCATCTGTACTCCTGGATGTTGGCGTGTCATTAACGAGATTTCTTGCGCTAGAAATAGCCTGTAATAGACGAAGGTAATTGGCTTTGCCTGATGGTTAATCAGATTAAAGGCATTCTAACATTTCACATTTACCTTTTAGGCTTTTGGCTGACGATCTTTTCTGAAGAGACTCAGAGGGAAGAATAAGCAGCTTATTGTCATCGGGAGGTAGATGCTGTATCCAGAACTGGACATTGGTATTTGCTTTTGTTCAAGAAGCTGGATTCTTGGACGGACCACAAGAAAGACCGCTGCACACCATTGCCCTTGCTTTATTCTCCAGTGCTTCCTTTTAGAACGAATATGGATACAGCAGAGGGGGGCTCATTCCCTCAGACACCAAGGACTGTGTCAGAAAACTATGCAATTAGTCTGTATAATAAGAATTTTCGGACAACAAAAGTTTAAGTCATATAACAGAATAAAACAATACCAGGGACGGGATCCACTGGAAACTCCTCCTTGGCCAGATCGAAAGGCAAACTAAGTAACTGATATAGGCCTCATTTAGGGACTAACACTAAATCTCACACACTCTGTCCAGGTTAATAGGTTGTGTTACCGTGTTAAAGTAAAGGCTTACGGCTTTTCTAAGGCTGAAATAACCGCCGCTCATCAGCAGCCTGCCAGGTCCTCAACGGGAGGTCGACCTGGCCGACTGCCCAGCTGCAGCTTCTCGCTCTTATCGCCAACTCGGTCTGCAACCAGGTTGCTTGATGGCTTTTTGGACCACAAGAGAGTTCACTTGAGTTCACTTGATCAATTGTAATAACTCTGGCGTTCCTGTGACTTTGTGGCTGGCGCCACCATGAGGTCAAAATATCAGCCAATACTTTTTGTTTATGACCAATTTTTGCAAAACTAGCTACAGTCCTATCATATTATTGCTAATTAGTATATGTTAACATGCTAACACAGGCAATTAAGATGTTAAACATGATATCTATTACACATTAGCAGGTTGTTGTAAGCATGTTAGCATGCTAGCACAGTTAACTAAGATGGTACACATTATATCTACACATTAGCAGGTTGTTGTAAGCATGCTAGCATGCTAACACAGTTAATTAAGATGGTACACATTATATCTACTACACATTAGCAGGTTGTTGTGCGCATGTTAGCATGCTGACGTTAGCTTTTTGCACAAAGCACTGCTGCGCCTCAGTACAGTCTCAGTGGGCTGCCGGCATCGCTGTAGAGCTTTATTTTATATTGTTTATAGTGTATTTTATGGGATGGATGCATAAAACTCATGAGCGCTGTGTTTTTTGGACTGTGCTTATTTTAATGGCTTTTTTGCACTGAACTTTATTTAGGCTACATTGTAAGTTATGAATGAAATGATATTATGGTAAATAAGAAAGCTGTTGGATAGTGTGAGATATGACCGAGCAAGATGGACCCTATTGACCTGAGATCAAAATGGGTGATTACTGTAATAACACATTTACATAGACATAAAACAAAACTGGAGATTCAGAAGCTATGAAAACACTCTTCCCATTCCATAGAGGTAAGGAAACAAAAGAGGAAGAGAGACCCACAGATATAAACCTCACAGGTTTAAGGTGTGTAAACGCAGTTTGATGTGAGCGGAGGAGCACCTGAGGACGAGTTAATCAATAGCAGAACTCTGTTCAATTTACTTCCAAGAACGGCCGGTGGCGAGTATTCCTGGACGAGCTGCATAATGAGTCACAGCTTGTATTGATGGAGTCTGAAAGCTCTCGTTTGATCCAGTGCTCCAAGGCTCCTGTGGGCTAAACCTTCATG
>NW_022280063.1:311262-321262 GCF_004355925.1 Anarrhichthys ocellatus | reverse complement strand
TCTCACTCTGCAGTTGCAGCGCATCGATTGGAGACGGTCGAAGGTGTCACTTAGACTTTTGCCGGGAAACCATTCAGACTGATCAATGCTCGCTACTGGATTTCTCAGATGGAGCCCACACTAGGGGGTTAGCTTGTGTCCCCCCAGCTCAGCCACCAGGCTAATCGAACGCTTGTAGCTGCCCAGACTGTATAAAGTTTGAATAGAGAGTATAACTGGTTGGAAAGCAGACTGAAAACCAAGCAGAAGTTATTGGTATAGCAATATAGTGTAGGTACAAAGCCACTATAGCTAAAGGCTATGCCAGAGCTAATGTACGTTTGTTCAAAACAACAATGGCGGCTCCTAAAGAGGTTAGCGTCAGTTCTATCAGAACCGGAGATGTATAGACCCTTATACAGCCGACATCATCAAAAGTATGCGCGAGCATGTTGGCAACGGAAGCGACACTTTGCCCCCAGCCATCCAGACGATCTAACAAACTTTAAACATTGAATTAAAACAGATTGTTGTGTGGTTGTTGTGTGTTCGGTTGTCAGAATCAATGTTCCAACAACAAGTTTGACAGAATTTCGTTTGAGAGCAACGAGTGTTTCGGTTTTGAGGTTTTGATGCTGTTTTTAACAGCTGCCTTCACTACGAGCAACCACGCACACATTAGGCCGAGAGTCACCCGTAAACACGGTCACACCTGAAACCGAAACAGTACGTCTGCAAGCTGTGGTAAACGTGTTGACAACCACTGGGCTCTTGTTTGCAGTTCCCATTTGAAAACTCAAGCGTTTAATTGACAGATGGTTCATCCGATCACCTGCCAAGAATTATTTTTTTTAATTCCAAAAAGGGCTTCCTGTGTCAGGTTAATGTATTGCAGGTGACACAGTATTATGAATTCAACTGAAGGAGGAATGTGTTCCCTACTGGCAGCAGCCATTGGATGCCTTAATTTCTACGGCTATGTAAGGCACAGGAACAGTTTGACTTATCAAGGTAAGAAAATATAACAACTTAGGTCAACTCTTCATTACAGATTAGTACCTCAGTATTCTGTGGCTGTTGTATACTTATGACACGAATCATTTCTCTATCAATAACTCCCTATATGCCCCCATCAACTGTAAATTAGTGTGCTAAGGCCCTTGTGGCGCAATGGTGGCGTGTCTGACTCCAGATCAGAAGGTTGTGTGTTGCATCATGTGCTAAAAGATGTATGTGGAACTTATACACATGACATATTTATGGTTCTCTTGTGTTTTACACCACAAGGGGAAAACACGTGACTTTTGAACCTGTCTACCTTCCACTGCGTCTCTGAGTGTGTACACTATCTCCCTTTTGTGCATCTGTAGTATGTGTGTGTGTGTGTGTGTGTGTGCATCCTGATGTGATGCTGTACGTGTCACAGGATGATGCTCAGGTGTGATATGATGACCCCGGAGGCTCTTGTTGATAGCTCTCTAGTCAAAAAAGTCCATAGAAAGACGTGAATAATTGATGCATGTGGGACCAAAAATAGGAGAAAGAGACGAAAGAAAAAGAAGAAAAGAGACGTAGGTGCAGAGCGATTGAAAAGCGAGAGAGGAGCAGGCAGTAGTGAGCTATGACATGAGAGCGGGAGGACAACAATCAGAGAGCGGAGGAAAGACAGATGAAGTGAGATCCGGCGCTTTTCGTCTGAGAAAACCGCCATCTATCAAACGTTCGGCCAGTAAATGGGGACGCGGCGGGCTCTGCTGCCACGAACTACATTATTTACAGCCACGGCTTTGCCAAAGTGGACACAGGAAAGGCTTCAAAGGACTGATCCAAGATTTTATTTTAAGCCATCAAATTACAGCTGCGCTAGGCGAGGTTTTTATGGTAAAAATACAACCGTCCCATCCGTATGAATCAGAAAGTGGGGCTTGAATGGAGACGGTTGGTTTTAGGTGTTAGGTTTTACCCTAATTGATGCTAGGAAATGCACTTAAAGGGTATTTTTCAACTTGGACCTTATTTTCCCATGTTTTTTGGTCCAGTACTGAGACCGGGGAACAGTATTTGACATAACGTTTGTTGTGTCGGAGTAGAGGAAGCGTAGCTTAGTTTCATCTAAAAGATTTTCAATGTCGTGGCTGAATATTCAGATAATTGCAACAGTGTGGGTGAGGTCTTTGAATTCGATGGGCGCCCATATTTTTTTACAATATTGAAGAGCGCAGAGGAGAGGCGGAGGCAGGTGCAAGGCAACGAAGCCCATGAGACTGGTGGCGTTCCGTTAGGTGCTGTGATGAGTGGGACCTGTTGCTGCATGAGGGCATTCAGATTTCACGACATGACTTCTCCTTGATACTTTGACACGAGAACAAACAGACGGGATCAAGAGAAATGTAAAGAAAAACCTTTCATTTCGCTGTAGGGTCCTTCCCATAATGTCGTCGGACACTTTTATTTGCAACCTGTTAGTGGAAAAAACAAGCCCTTTTAGTGGCTCTTGTTACTCACTCACTTCGACACAAAAACATGGGAAAATAGGATCCCAGCTGAAAAATACTGAAATTTCCCTTCATTGCACTGGGAAACAGTGATGAGTTGACAGTCTTTGCAGAGAAAGTCACGGTTCAACACATTATGAAGAAAAACACATTCACCGTGGCAACTTAATTAAATACAATGTCAATGTTGAGTCTTCAGCTTGTTTCACTGACTGACAACAGTTAAGTCAGAGGGCATTTACCAGTATTTACTGTAAGGTCGTCTGCATAAACATTACGTATGAATAATATATAGTGTCCTTGACATGCTACTTGCAGCATTTTTCATCATCAATAAATCATAACCCACATAAAATATGAAACATGCTATACGTATAACTATTGCAAACAAATGAGATCGTCACTGAGCAGACTATCGGCCTCTACAAGCCTCTCCTGTGGGCGGCTGTGGCCCAGTGGTAGAGCAGGGTCCTCCTTAAATTTGAGGATCGGTTATTGGAACCCCGGCTTCTCGACAACTGTTCACCTGATCGACTTCACACTTCTGGTTTGCTGAAGACCCAAGGCATTATGTACACACTGTGTAGAGTATTAAGAGAGGATCCCTGTTAACACTGCTAAATGCATGCTGGGTACAGCTCGCTCTCCATCGCTTGCTACAATATCGACTGTGATACCATCGAACGGCATGCTGGGTACATCTCGCTCTCCGTCACTCGCTACAATATTACCTGTTACGCTGTCGAACTATGTCACCCTGAACACCTAACCGCACCATATATTGGCAGTCATCAGTGTATGAGAGTGTGTGTGAATAAGTGACTGTCGGCATGTGTTGTATGCACTTCAAGTGGCCGATAAACTAGAACAGCGCCACATAAAATGCCGTCCATTTACTAGTTGTGTTAAAAATCATAGCGTAGAAAATCTGCTGGGTTCCTGTATGGCATAACACATGAAGAGAAGTGAAGCTCAGAGGTTGAAAGAGTGACAGATGTCCGTCACATGTCATCACTTTTAAGAAATCAGTGTGTGTGCAGAGCTGTGTGTGTTAATGTGTACTGCTCAATAGTACAGTGAGAGCAGATTATGAGGATTAAGGAAGCAGTCGCACAGATATGGAGGACGCGGATGGGATTCACATTCGCCACTCACACCCCATTCTTTGTCAAACTGGAATGGGAGACGGGTACTTTTTATTGTTTATCCAACAAAGAAGTCTCTCCAAGAAATTAGTCAGCATACTGTATGTGATGACAAAGTGGAAGGTGTTGGACCTGATTGCTGATTGTGTTAACAAGTTACTGAGACACAGTTCTTATCAACACTGACACAAGAAAAATCAAGGTTGGGCTTAAAATAAGTTCGTAAACTAAGGCAAGAAAACGAATATTAGATTTAGGAGAAACATCACAAACTCATCACTTCACAACAACTGGTTGAAAGCCCTGTGTTTGTGACAGACTTCCGTCACCTTAAGGACACTTTGTGACAGGTAGTAGTATCTGGAGCAGAATGGAGTCGCACAGTTTTCCGACTGTGTCGTATGGAGCGTGCTATGTGGATTATGTTGTGGAACAACTTGTGGATTAACCTGTGGATCTTTAAAGTGTGTCGAGGTAATCGGCGGTACTTTTATGAAGGAAGTCGTTTCACTAACTTGTACGAGAGAATTGGACCAATAAAACACGTCTTGCTTTCACCTACGAGCGGTGTCGGTGTGAGCTATGTGCATATAGGACCAGAAACAAGCGTCAACTTAAGGTTTACACTCTGCTAAATGTTTGGACGCTACAGTTTTAGTGGTGGTAGCCTTAGTAGTTATTTCTGTGAGACTGGGCTGAAAGCTGAAATGGCTGTTGGATATTGACTCTCCTATTAGCTGTGTTTTGTCTCCTAACTCCTAAAATATCTCTCTCTTTAGCTGCTAAATGCTAGTCTCTAGCTGGGTCTGTCAGCTGTTTGGTGCTGGGCAGAAACATGTGAAATGGCCACGACCGCTCCAAAACGTGTTACCTGGTGGTTAAATGATGTGCCGCCACCACAGAAGACAATTTATATTCCTGGCTGGAGACGATGTTGATGTGAACCAAATCAGTAAAGCTGTGGGCCGCGAAACCAAAACGTTTGAGGTAAAAGAAGCTAAAACGCTGTGAAGGGCAGCTTTAATATCCGCATTCTGAATTATAATGCAGACTTGCGCGGCAAACATTTACTAAAATATCAACAGCAGCTTTTTCGCAGTTTGGAAACGGTACAAAGGAAATTTGCATGTACACATGCATGTACAGTGTCGTTATTTTGAAAAGAATTAAACACTAGAAATGTGTCTGTCACACACTCACAGGGGCAGAGGCAATCTGCAGCTCTGTCACTATCAACCTAATCCCTAATGTGACATTTTAGAGCACTTTAAATACTGTTATATAATACAAAAACATGCACATGAACACTCTGTTTGTGTGTGTGTGTGTGTGTGTTGAGCACAGCAGCATATAAAGCCAATAATCGGTGCTAAGTATATAAGTGCCGGGTCACAGAGGGGCTTTTCCTCCAACGAGAGGTTAGCGGAGAACGAGACGGCCCTTTCTCACCAGGGTTCGGTTAATCTGTGGCAGCAGCTCGAATGATGGAGATCCGGAGGAATTCTTGAGAGGAATCGGGGGATGATGAGCCAAAAGCAGCTCTGAGTGGGCCGCAGTCTGAAACAGGATTCTCTGCGGTGCCTGGAAGCCTCTAAAACTGTTTATTCCAGTGACACTTTTGATTATATTTTATAAACAGACATCAGCATGTAGCCCAAACCACTTGTGGAAGCCTGTAATGAAATATTCTGTTTATTTAATTTGTCGAAAGTCAAACTTTGATCTCATTTGTACTTAACACTGCTCTGCATACATTAAGTCTGTGTCTAAGCTTGAAAGTCTGAACATTTAGTTTCCTAAAACCTCATTTGCAAACCATCGCCTTCATTTCTATGCCTTCAAACTTAAAGCTGGACTTATTTTAAATAATTATGGGATACAATGTCCACATGTGACGTGAAAGAGATCTCTCGAACTCCAAACGAATGCTAATGTTGCTCCTAATCTGTTCAATGACAATTCAACAAGTTTGCTGACATGTTCGCCACATCAACTTAAAGGTCAAGTGTGTAGGATATAGGGGGATCTACTGGCAGAAATGCCATCCATCCATCCATTTTCCACCGCTTATCCGGGGTCGGGTCGCGGTGGCAGCAGGTCAAGCAGGCCGACCCAGACCTCCCTCTCACCGGCAACATGTTCCAGCTCATTCTGGGGGATCCCGAGGCGTTCCCAGGCCAGCTGGGAGATGTAATCTCTCCAGCGTGTTCTGGGTCTTCCCCGGGGTCTCTTCCCAGTTGGACGTGCCTGGAAAACCTCCAGTGGGAGGCGTCCAGGAGGCATCCTAATTAGATGCCCGAACCACCTCAGCTGACTCCTTTCGACGCGAAGGAGTAGCGGCTCTACTCCAAGCTCCCTCCTGATGACCGAGCTCCTTACCCTATCTCTAAGGCTGAGCTCGGCCACCCTATGGAGGAAACTCATTTCGGCCGCTTGTAGCCGCGACCTTGTCCTTTCGGTCACGACCCAGAGTTCGTGACCATAGGTGAGGGTAGGAACATGGACCGAGTGGTAAATTGAGAGCTTTGCCTTCCGGCAAAGCTCCCTCTTCACCAAGACAGTCCGGTGCAGCGCCTGCTTTACTGCTGCAGCTGCACCGATCCGTCTGTCGATCTCCCGCTCCATCTTACCCTCACTCGTGAACAAGACCCCGAGATACTTGAACTCCTTCGCTTGAGGTAGGCACTCCGTCCCCACCTGGAGGGAGCAATCCACCGGTTTCCGGCAGAGAACCATGGCCTCAGGTGCTAACTCTCATCCCCGCCGCTTCACACTCGGCTGCAAACCGCCCCAGTGAATGCTGGAGGTCACGATCCGAGGAGGCTAACAGGACCACATCATCTGCAAATAGCAGAGAAGCGATCCCGAGACCCCCGAGACTGACGTTCTCCGCCCCCAGGCTGCGCCTAGATATCCTGTCCATGAAAATCACGAACAGGACCGGTGACAAAGGGCAGCCCTGGCGGAGGCCAACACCCACCGGGAACATGTCTGACTTATTGCCAAGAATGCGGACACAGCTCCTACTGCAGTCGTACAGAGACCGGATCGCCCGTTGTAACGGGTCCGGCACCCCATACTCCCGCAGCACCCCCCACAAGACCCCCTGAGGGACCTGGTCGAAAGCCTTCTCCAAGTCCACAAAGCACATGTAGACTGGTTGGGCAAACTCCCAGAACCCCTCCAGTAGTCTTGCGAGGGTAAAGAGCTGGTCCACTGTTCCACGGCCGGGACGGAATCCGCATTGCTCCTCTTGAATCTGAGGTTCGACAAGCGGTCGGAGCCTCCTTTCCAGCACCCTGGCATAAGCCTTCCCCGGGAGGCTGAGTAGTGTGATACCCTGGTAATTCGAGCACACTCTCCGGTCCCCCTTTTTGAAGATGGGAACCACCACCCCGGTCTGCCATTCCATGGGCACTGATCCCGACCCCCATGCGACATTGAAGAGGCGTGTCAGCCAGGACAGCCCAACTATGTCCAGCGCCTTCAGCATCTCAGGGCGGATCTCATCCAAGGAGCTTTTTAACTACCTCAGCGACCTCTGCCAGGGATATGGGTGAGCCTCCCCCTAGGTCCTCAGGCGCTGCCTCCTCTGCAGAGGACATGTTGGTCGGGTTTAGGAGTTCCTCAAAGTGCTCTTTCCACCGCCCGACGATGTCCTCCGTCCGGGTTAGCAGTTTCCCCCCCTGCTGAGAACAGCCTGGGGTAAGCCCTGCTTTCCCTTCCTGAGCCGTCGGATGGTTTGCCAGAACCTCCTTGAGGCCAACCGAAAGTCCTTCTCCATGGCCTCCCCGAACTCCTCCCATGCCCGAGTTTTAGCATTCGCGACCACCGCAGCTGCAGCCCTTCTGGCCTGCCGGTACCTGTCAGCTGCTTCAGGAGATCCCTGGGCCAACCAGGCCTTGAAGGTCTCCTTCTTCAGCTTGACGGCTTCCCTCACCTCCGGTGTCCACCACCGGGTTCTTGGGTTGCCGCCACGACAGGCACCGATGACCTTCCGGCCACAGCTCCTAGCGGCCGCGTCCACAATAGAGGCTTTGAACATGGTCCATTCGGATTCCGTGTCCCCAACTTCCCTCGGGATGTGTGAGAAGTTCTTCCGGAGGTGGGAGTTAAAGACCTCCCGGACAGGGTCCTCCGCCAGACGTTCCCAGTTCACCCTCACTACACGTTTGGGTTTGCCGGCAGAAATGGAATATGATATTCATAAGAAAAAACTTTCATTCGTGTGAAACTAAGAATCATTGTGTTTCTGTTAGCTTAGAATAAGTTCTCCATATCTAAACAGAGTCCGCCATGGTGCACCGCCATGTTTCTACAGTAGCCCAGAACGGACCAACCAAACGCCGACTCTAGACAGAGCCTTTTGCGGTTCTACGTTACCTGAACGTTGGTTTCACGAGGTACACACACAGCGGTTTCCTGGGTGAAAGTCCTGTGCTTTTGGAGCCAACCCACCACTGCGACCTCCTATGCAGACTTTATTGTTTTATGTTAACCTGACTTACTCCTTTACTCCCGCCATAACTACAGCCACGTAGAGCGCCACAGTTTGAAGCTTAGGGCCACTGACCGAGCTGCCGTATTTGACGAGTTTAGGATGAGAACGTGCTATTTTGTGCTTTGTAAAAAAACAAAAACGACGGTCCTTAAAAAGAGGGCAGGATTTAACAAGTACAGTTGGCTGGATCATTTTGCGATGGTAAGATGAGGAGCTAAAAGATCATTGGCAGATGTTTCCCAGTGGGATTCTTCTTAAATTAGCCATTTAGTAATTTTAGCACGACATCATTGTACATAGTTCAAATCATTTTCAGCTGTCCAAATTGAATTTTCAGGTATAAAGGTGTTCATGAACGTTTTCATAAACTTAAGAGTTTTTGATGTTTTATTTTTAGTGGGAATACTTCGCTCGTGCTGCTTTCTTCCCTGGACGTGTCTGCTCCCAAACTAAGTCGGCTCATTACTGTTAGTGCATCTGCACTGCATATAACACATCAACAACATCGTCATACCCACAGTAAACAACTCTCAGCCTCTCACTGCAGCACAGTGGGGAACTGTAGATTGAAGCCTCTTCACTGATTGGATTCATGTCTCTCATGTCTTACTGAAAGTATTCTACATTTGCTAAAGCGTGTTGTTTTTTTCTGTGAGCACCAGTGGGATCTACTGTTTCTGATTCCCGCTGCGACAAGAAGAGAAGCGAGGCAGGGGTCGGGTAAAGGAGCCCCTCCAAGAAACAACTGCTGAAGTGTCCTCGAAGAGTCCTTCAGCGTTCTGTTCGCAACACGTGGTGCGTATTTTGGTGGGAAATAAATCACGTTCCTTACAGGTTGATTATGTGTTAATTTGTAAGGAAAAAGCCCTCCCCACACTGTAGACCAAGAGTTGTTGAGGATAGTGTAACCTCAAAATGCTGCTGAGTGTGAAAGATGAGATAACTTGAAGTTATTGATCTCTGCCGGAAAAACTGAGCCATCACAGCAGCTGAAGAGAAGATGGCGAGACGTGAAGAACAGGAACATTTTAAACCCGGAGAAAACGTAACTTTGACAGTTCTCTGGTTTCCCCAGATTACCGCTCAACTCACAGCACCCAAAACACTGAACTACTTGTAGCTGTGGATTGGAGTGAAGAGCCGAGTTGTGGGCGACTCCCCGCAGCTTTGCCGTTAACTTGAGAGGCGAGCAGCAGCGGCAGATTATGGGACAGATATACGCTGTGTGAGGCTGGTGAGACTTTGGGACACCCGGAGCTCGTCTGATCTTCCACTTGATCTGCGCAGCGGGACCTGGCCGCAGTGAGAGTCAATTACGAGCAAGAAAGTTATCGGTGTGGTTCCAAGAGAGGTCAACGAGAGGGCAGCAGCACGACGACTGCCTTTCGCAGTGCGTAAGAACCATTTTATATGATGAAACTCAGACAAAATTAAATAAAAGTTGTTGGTTTTCAGAATTAAACGGCAGCAAAAGACAATATCAATAGAAACTCATTTAATTAAAATACATATTCTTTTAGCCCAGTCAGTGAGACGTCTAGTTGCCCTCATGAACCAAAGCCTGTTGAGTATTTGCATAAAATACAAGCAGTACTGTACATCTCCGCTCTAACTCTGAAGTGTGCAGCACCACCTTGTGGTTATTAGGTATTACTATAATTTGATCTTTAATCCTCTCCACCATTGCACCTTCACTTACACACATCTAAATAGTTTTTCCTCAAATACTTTTGTGTTCCTTTACAAATGCATTCTCTACAACTTCAGTAAACTGTAAGTTTACACCTGTACAAACTTTATTTCTTGTGGAGATCCTAAAGTTTCTAGAGGTATTATACATGTCAGGCTGAATTTGGGGGGGGGGGGGGGGGGGGGGGGGG
>NW_022280063.1:294179-311162 GCF_004355925.1 Anarrhichthys ocellatus | reverse complement strand
GGGGGGGACTAGGGGTCAGTGACCCTGACGAAAGCGACAATTAAAGGAAACTGGATGTTAAGGGCTTCACATTCTAACAAACAAGAGCCGTCATCCTTCCAAAATGGCTATAATGGAGCCATTGCTACAGTATTGTGTGACTGACAAATGGCCATATACTTTATACATTTAGAACTTTGATATAACTCAGAATAACTAATTAACATTACAAATTGCACACGCGCAAAATCAACACATTTGACTTTAACTCACTTAAAAAAAGGCAACAAGTACTTAATAGCCCTTTTTCACCTTAACAATAAAAGAGGGTGGGGAAAGTGAGGAGATAAATGAGACATACCTGTGAGCTGGGAGAGGGGGGGGGGGCAGAGAGAGGAGTGAGAGATCACTAAAGGTTTTATCCAGTTTCTGGACATCTTTGCTGAAATACATAAATAATAAAAACAGCAACAAAAGTAAACACAGTGGCAGTTGTTCCAAGAACCGGCTGGATTTTCCAGACTTCCCTGGATAACAATGTGCTGATCCTCAGAGCAAGTTTAGAGGAAACTTGTTCAACTATCTCTGTGACCGGCTCGGATGTGTCTGTGGACTTCTTCGTCTTTGGTGGACCTGCACAAGTTAAGATAAGTCTCTTTTCCTGCAACTCTTCTATTCTCCTGCTTTAGCTAAATAATGTGCATCCCCCATCATTTCATTTCATTTCATTTTATTCAGGATTCAGCACCACAGCAGACTGGACAGCTCCGCGTTGGACTAGCCACGTTATAGGGAAGCTCCTGTGAAATGACACTATCTTACAGTCTATTGTAAACATATATTATCACATTAATAAGATTTTAGGATGATTGAATGAGACCGTGCAGCTCAACACATCATAAGGGCATGATCATCAGCCTCAGCATTATGTATGACCTACAGGAGCTCCAGCGCTCCAGGAACAATGTGCTTTTCAAAAGAAAAATCCCTTTGTGTCCTTTTGAAGACTCCATTATTGATGTTCTGTTAGAGATGATATTCTTTTATCCTCTCTACTCTTAGGGTTTAAAGGTGTGTTATGCTATGTCTATAGGAGAAGATGGTTTGTTTAAAATATTTGCATTCACTGATTTTTTTGGGCCACTTGTGGGCAGCAGAAACAAGCTGTAAACACAAAATTGACATATCGACACCTTTTAAATTATGGCTAATCATGTGTTTGCAGACAGTTCTTTAATCTGTTTCACCCAGCAGACACAATGCAACATTAGCAGTCAGTTGTATTCATGTTATTGGCAAAAAAAAGTCCAATATTCACTCTCCTTTTGCTCCGTTTTGGTCTTTACGAAACATCTCTAGTTTCTAAAATCCTGGAAAAGCGTCCCATGAGTACCGGTAACGACTGTAACCCTCCAGACTAGAACACAGAAAATCCAAACAAGACGCCCCGCAGCCAGACTCTAATCCAATCAGAACCAGGGGGAGGAGCAAAAGGACAAACGGAGACCCGCCAAATAATGGTATTGACCAATTTCCCCTACTGTGAGGCTTCGCGGGCAGCTGTCGGTCTAGACACGATGGCCTAATGTTACTCACACTTTGACAAATACTACTAATGTGCACATCAGAAAATAGAGGGGCAGATATGTACCATGTAAATTGCACTTTTATGGTAAGTTGTGTCACTTATAACCCTCCGTACTGTCACACACACACACACACACACACACACACACATACACACACACACACACAGTGGGAATTCTGTGTGAAGTGTGAAGCCATTGACAAAGTCTTACGGAGTTTAAGACTCAAAGAGGTTTAGTGAGAATTGGCTTACAGTGATTGGATTATGTAAGCTCAAAGGCCCAGTGAAGAGGAGACAAACACACACAAACACACAATCCCTTGAAATGTCTCCCTTGTCTTTTTTTTGGGGGGGGGGGGGGCTGGACGAGAAGCTAAGAATTAATCCTCATTACGCAATGAAGGAAAATCTGTTTGTGAGTTTAAATGGTGCGTAAAGCATGTGTGGACTCCTGTCATGTGACGGCCCTGCGCATGGGTTTGAATCGACCCTTTCATGTAACACTCCATGCGCTTTGAACGTGTTTTGTAACTTCTGACCGAGGTCTGCTCCCGGCAGGAAAATGGCACTTTATGGACAATTTTTATTTCAGATGATTTACATCTCAGTTTTGCTAAATCAGGACCTCTAACAAAAATATCTGATCCTCTGATCAAAGCTAAAACTTTCCCTTTCATGGTATAGAGCAAAACGTTGCACATTTCAGGCATAAGCTGGTATAACTCTGTTAGCCGAATAAATCATTTACATTCTTAAATGAATGGTTGAACCTAATTGCTGACCTTTTCTCTGGAGGGTTGACCTGGCCCTGGTGAAAACTACATAAAGAAAAAATATTTATTTAATGATATTGTTTTCCACTTGAAGAGCCAGTGTGTAATGTTTAGGGGGATCTATTGGCAGAAGTGGAATATCATATTAATAAATGTGTTTTCTTTAGTGTATAATCACCTCAAAATAAGAGTTGTTCTGCTTTTGTTACTTTAGAATGAGCCGTTTGTATCTGCATATGGAGCGAACCTCTTCAAACTAAACACTGGCTCTATAGATCCCGACAGTAGTTTCAAGTCTTCTTCAATACAGCATGATGTTCATTTCATAAATTATGGTCCATTTAGAGTCAAATAGACCATAAAGCAGAGTATGCTTTGGGGCGGGCTACCTTGTGATTGACAGGTTGCTACCACGTTGTTGTCCGGCCTGGGAGTTGCCTGTGTTTTTGTCTGAGAACTTTAACCATTTCACAGGGTGTTTTCAGATCTTTAAAGTTAATCGTAATATTTTGGTCGACCAAAAATCTCTCAGTGTCCACTTCTTGTAAACAGTCTATGCTCTATATAGGGCCGTTCGTATTTTCGCATTGGTAACCGTATAGTTCCACAACACGTTTGGCACACAAGACAAGTTTCAGTTAGTTGGCTGCAACCTCTGCTAGATGCCCACAAATCTAGACCTTTTAAACGGTTGGATGAACAATGCCGATTAATTGGTGACATTTATGTTTATATATTGCTTATTTCTTGTACAGTTGGCTATCTGTGTAGCTATGTAATTTCTATTTTATTGTGTAGATGTTTGTTTTATTGCAGTGTGGTTGGGCTTGTGTATGCTACTGCATTCTTCTTATATTATATTATTTATTATAATTTATTTTGTTTATGCTACCTATGTCCTCATGTTTATGCCCCTGTCTTTATGTTGTCTTTAAATGTAAAGACATTGAGTTTACGTGTAATGAAATCTGCTATATGAATAAAACTGCCATTGCACCACTTCACTGAATCCTCTAGAGGACAGTGTGTTACTTCAGGGCTCAACTGATTGGTTCCCTTTCAGTCCACGGACACCATTTGTTTCACTGTGTAATGTTGAAGTGTTAAGGATTCTTGTTTAGGGTTATATGATTTCACATTACGTAATCAAAACTTCGAACCATTTTTATTATACCATTGGTCACACACTAGAAAACTTCATAACATGTTGTATGATCAAAGTTATTTTTTATATTCTATTTATGTTTCGTTAATGTTAATAACTCCATTTTATTCAGCAACCATGCCATTATAATAATATTCATTTGTGTTACACATAATTTCCCTGTAAACCCCATTCAATTCCCGTGTAGAGAGTTTTGCTGCAAAAACTACCGGATACATGCACACGCACACACCCACGCCTCTGTGAAAACTTTTCTCACCCCTGATTGGTCCCTACAGGGCCAGAGAGGGTGGGGTAAAGCCGTGATGAATTAGCATACCGATCAGGGCTCATAAATGTGGCGGCAGCCTCACCTGATGCCTCACACAGCACTAAACACGTGGAGAGGGACTGCGGGTCTGGTGTGCCTGGCACGAGAGTGGAAGTACAATTCTGTTCTGGGTAAAAGCAAGGTCACTCACCTCACAGAAGCCACGCACAGGTCCTGTCACCGTCCGCGGTCTGTGCGTAAAAGCGCACAGCCAAAGCAGAACTTCACGCGCTCCCAGGAGACGTCTTCCCTCTGGCTCCTCCGGCCAGTGGTGGTGTGAGACCCTCCGGTTGGTGACTTTCACACCCGGTTCTGCTGAGTTGTGGCCAGTCCGATCCAGAGCCCCGGGTCATCCATGAGGCTAGAGGCCACAGCTAGGATGGATGTGTTCAAGAAGCTATGGATGGCGCGGAAGCTGATCCTCGTGGTGTTCATCCCGCTGTCCCTGCTTCCCTTACCGCTCATCCACCCCACCAGCGTGAGTACAGGAAATGGAATATTGTTATTTTTCAAATTATCAACAGAAAAGACATTTCAAAATCTACCAGAAAGTCATGGTTTTCAAAAAAAGAGCACATTGCAATTGGATGGTAGAATTTAAAGGAGATTAGGCTATTAATAAAATACAACAAATCAAACTAGTTAATACTGGACACTGTAGGACCAGTATTGATTTGTATTTCAACACATAAGAAAGTAATTTAGTTCGAAATTATTAAATATATCATTAAACCACATACATACCTAGAAAACACCCGATGCAGCAGTAAACAAAACATCCAGCTGATGTGTTGATGTCCCTCCTGGTTGCTGCTAATGGCTTCACTGTCTTGATGGGATTTCGTGGTGTGTGTGTGTGTGAGAGAGAGAGAGGGAGAGAGACTAGAGAAAGAGAATTAATCAAAAGGCACACTGTCCACTGTGTTGATGAATGCTTGTGTCGAGCTTTCCGATCATCAGCTGAGCTGTGTGTGTGGAGGAGAGATGTCGCGACATGTTGATGAGATGGAGATGCTGCTAAAGAGGGAGAGAAAAGAGAGGAGTGAACCACTTGATGCTCCTTCGGGCTCACGCTCAATCGGATTGTTTTCTGTGACAGCCACTGAGAAGTTCTCATTCTGCCTCGTAGCTGGTGTTTGTCTTTCATAAAATCTGTCAGACAAGTGAGATACCTCTGTCTCCACCTCATGGCCTCTTTCCTTCTTATGTTTGTTGCGTCTTAATATCAGATTTACATTTGCATCAAAAATGTTTTAAGTGGGCCCATAGGCCGTGAACAGAAACCAATATTCTGCATTGTCTGCCTGTTTTAACTTATTTACAGATGTACACATAACATCCAATTTTGAGTGGGCCTTTATTTCAGTTTAGAAGTGTTGAATGAATTTAAATAAAATTTAAGAGCAACAGATATAGAAACACTTTTTGTAATATGTAGGCTCACCAATAAATTATTTTAATGTCAAATGTCAAACTGTGTGTTGCGTAGTTAATTTTCTATGGCACTTTGCTGGTCTAAACACAGATTTTTCTGCAGTTGAAACTGGTTGAAAACGTCGAATCTACTATTGTTAGATCTGCAACTCCTTATATTTTTCTTTATGTGGCCCGCAATGCAAAAAGTTTGGTCACCCCTGGTCCAAACGGTCCACATTAGCCCCAGTTTGTGCCTTTCATGTACCACTATTTTGCAGTTACAGTCACAGTGCTGAGCGTCAGTTTCTCTGCCACATTTTTTTTTCTCAATCTTTGAAAATCTGGAAGACTAAAATAATATATTTATATAATATATATTTCTGTTATCAGCTATATTTCCTTCTTTTTATTATTTTATACTTTCATACAAAATTGCACATGATTTTTCTGGTGCTTTAAAACAAGAACATTTCCAGCTACCTAGATCACAAAATACAGATGCAACTTGAGAAAGTGCTAAATATCATTATATTTTATTTTTCAGAGAAACTGATGCTTTTTGCTGCGACTCACTTCAATGATTATTCACGAGAGGCATCAAACTGGGGCCAGGTCCAAATCTGTGTCAAACACCAAAAATCCTTTTCATATAAATCATAAAATATGATTTTGTCTGGTGATTAAGCTGCAATAAATCAAACTATGAAGTCGCACATAACATGCAAAACGGGACAGAAATGTAAAGGTATTTAAAATAAACAAGTGGGTTTGTTTGTAGCTAACATTCTTGCAAATAATCATGCATTCACATGCTTATTACCATATCATTAATATTAACTTTCTGTTGTGTTTTTTCAACACTCGTTGAACATTCAATATGGCCGTTGCTAAAGAACCACCATCTCAAACAATAACTGCACGAGTTGCGACTGTGTCTATGTATTATAAATGGGCTCTTCTGTGTCACAGGTGTGTGTGTTTCTTGTAACGTCATTAATATTCAAAAGGAACCGTTACTTGCTCACATGTTGTCTGTCAGCCAATCAGCTCTGTGGCCCGCAAGCCTTGTTGTTATGTAGGGACTGGTGGATGTTTGGCACGGGTCGGTGGCGCAGCATGAGAGCCAACAGAGAACAAAAACTTCACTACAAAGAAAAAGAAAGAAACAATCCGAGCAATTAAGTTGTATAATCACCTACCAGCACGCTGGATTTCGGCCCCACGTGGCTTCCTTACGACACCAGGGACCCCAGACTGTGTCAGGAATGTGGCAGGGGTTTGAAGAGCGTGTGTGTGTGTGTGTGTTTGGAGTAATACTGTGTCCAGCTGCAGAAAGACAGAACATCTGTTGGATGCAGTCAGGCCAGGTCAGACGGGGAGAGAGACTTGACAAAAATCCAGAGCCAATGGCAGATATACTTTTGCCATTTTACATCCCCTTACAAATGAATAGCTGCAGATGAATCAATCTATAGAACAGAAGTGAGTACAACACAATGTATACTTGGATACAAAGAAAATGTTCCCTAGGATGCTAAATAACAGTCCATTGAATGTTTAAATTAAATGCCCCTTGGGTTGATAATGTGGGTCCCTCAGTCACTTAGTCCCAAAATATCCCAACAACAATGACATTACATTTTTAACAGAATTCATGGTCCCCAGAAGATGAATCCTAGCGACTTTGTTCATCCCCTGACTTTTTCTCTGGCTCAACACTGTTAGAGTGATGCAAGATGACGTATTGTGGAGGCCAACCCGGAAGTTAGAATTGCACTGGTTCCCTCGACAAAGAGCCAGTGGGGGTTTCTCCATGGGATTTATGATTATTGCAGAAATATAATTTTCCCAGATGAACACCACTCCTATGATGTTTGAAGCAGAAATGCAATCGCAAGAAGTAAGAAGCTAACGTTGTGGCCTACTTAACTTCTACTTTGTGTTTATTGCTAATAAGCTGTTACGGCCTATATAGTGTGCCTAGGGGTACACTGGAAGTAACATAAAAGGTGATGGAAAACCTTGGCAAAAGTTTAACAAAAACTAAGAGGATAAGGCAGCGGCAATTAGACACATTTATTAACAGTATAGATGAACAGGAACAAACCAACTAAATAAGGAAGCGTAGCTGTCAGGGTCTCTAAGGCCAACATAATAAACAAAACCCCCATGCTAACTGGAAAAGAAGAGGTCAGATGACCTACGAACAAACAAACACAATACTGAACTCCCTAACTAGTCACAAAAATAGGAGAAAACTTTACAAAATAAAAGGCAGAGAACCCCTACAAAGCTTCCATGAAGTTTGAACCCCAGGTACGGCAGCACAAATGCCCTTGGTAGCAGTAGCAGCAACAGCAAACCCACAGCGCCACAGGCCCAGAGTGAACAAATGGGGGCCGGGAAACACTGGATTCGGGGTTGATATGCGGCTCCACTGATGAAATGAGGACTCTCAGGTGTGGGTGCTTCAGTGATCGTCAAGGGGCGTGGCAGACCTGAAAGACAAACAGAGCTCTCTACTAGAAAAAAGGCATCGTTAAGTCAGGGGGCGTAACATAAGCCAATAATAGTATGCTAACGCTCAAAACTAAAATGTTGAACATGGTAAAAAATGATGCCTGCATCAGCATGCTAGCATTGTCATTGGGAGCTTGTTAGCATGCTGAAGTTAGCATTTAGCTCAAAGCTACGTCCGCATCCCTGTGCGGATGTAAAGCCTCACAGAACTAATGGCTGGAGACTCTCAGTCTTGTTATAGGTGGCATATCATGAAAAACTCCCTTTTACATTGGGCATCCGGAGTGCCTACCGACCCACAAACTGTGAAACAAGACAATCCAGTCAGTTTTTTGTTGCCTGCCTAGATCAGAACACATTCAACAAGCCATTGCCATGCGGGCTCCTTAGAATATACCACCCATTGCTTCAGAACTACCTTTGCAAAGGTGCGCCATATTTTTCATGCAAGCCAATCAGAGCAGACTGGGTTTATTCGGAAGGGGGGCTTAAAGAGACAGGTGCTAAAACGGAGTGTTTCAGACAGAGGGGGAATACAGGTATATTCAGACAGTATGACAAACAACATGTGTTTTTTTGTACACTAAAGCATGGACACATATCATGCTCTTTTCAGGTTCATACTTGTATTTTGGGTTTCTACTAGAACATCTTGTTGGAATCTCTGAGCAGAGAGCATTGAAACTCCACAGGTGATGGTAACATAGGTGTTTAATCTTGAGTGCATGTGTTTTTGTATAGGTGGTTTCTCACATCTCACTTTATTTGACAAAAATAGACAAGATCTCTAGATTTAAAGGCTTTACTATGCTATATGTATGTGTTCACTTGTATTTGTGATGTTGGTTTAATCTGCGTATGGGTATACAATAGAATGTGTGTGTGTGTGTGTTAATGTTATCTGTCAGTTTAAAAGCCCATTTAGACCTCTGCTGATTGGTTCAGTGAATAGAGGTTTCAGCTGTGACCTAATCTGCCTATCAGGAGTCCTTCAGTCACTGTGTGTGTGTTTTTTTTTCCTTCTAAATACCAATCCATGTCCACAGATAAAGAGAATTGATGAGACAGTCAATGGTCTTCTGTTACATTTGAGACAGAAATTGGCCTGTCAGCGGTAAAACTGTCAGAGTTTGAGTAAAATGTCCAACTCATCTGACGTTTTTAGGTCATAGAGCTATGCGGGACATAAAAATCATTAAACCCACATGTGAAACTCTTTAGTTGGTTAATTCTGGCAAATATCTGCCAGCCAGAGATATTATGATGCCTATTTAAATCTGGAAAGCTAAATTAGGGCCTTAAACCTCTTCCTCTACACAGCCTGCTGTGACACACACAAACATGTGAGGCACTCCAGCATCACATTCTTACATTCTCAGAAAATCGAGTAAACTTTTGCTTACATTGTTCTTTTCTTAAAAATCCTTGAAATTTCATGCTTGTCACAGCAGTCTGACCTCAAAGCAAACACGGGCTCTCTTCCATTAGCATGTATTGACTGAGGTTGCATCAGCGATGGATGTTTGAGAATCTGATTGAAGCTGCAGTCCTTGTGTGGCAACTATCATCTGGGAAAACAGAGACCAATAGTCAATGATCAGTGACTGCTGAATCAGACATCACCCTCTGAGTTATGTCGTCCATGTTTGTCTCTCTTTATCTGTCCATTTGTTCTTAGTTCCCTTGTACCCCCTCTATTTTCCTCTTTCCACTTTTCTCTGACAGACTAACAGCTTAAAACCTAGCTTTGCTTTAATCCTGTTACCAGGCGACCTCATGTTTCTTGAATGTATAGTTGTGGTAGAGACAAACAACAGTTAACCAAATGAAGAATACACCATTTTTTTTTTTTTTTTTTTTACCACATTCTCTCTTTGTGAAGTTTGTATGTGTTCTGGGAGGATTTGGATTGTTACATTTTCTTTGGCAAGGCCCTATTTGGTTATGAACCCTAACAACTTGTTCTGTTCTCAGCCTAATCCAACAGCGGTTCCTGGAAATGCCTCTTTCCTCTTGCCAAGTTAATCCACAGTGAATCAGGAGCACTCGTTGTGTTGGAGTTACAACCTGTGCAATGAAAGCCAAACCAATACCAAGCCACAGCTACTAGAAGCAACTGTGGTGATCCCAAAGGCTGCATATAATAGTGGACGTAGTCACCGTGATGTCCCCCATTGGTTTTTGGACTGTCGTTTTGAAGCCTCGAGTTCAGACTTTTGGCCGTCACCATCTTGTTTTTGGGCCGTTGCCTTCTTCTTGGTTGTGGCAATTCTCAGGACAGATCTGAGGTGTTCATCAGTTAACTGGGATCTGTGACGTGATTTGTTGATGTTCATCACGCTGAACGTCTGCTCACACACATAGGTAGAGCCAAACAACACCAGCATCCTCTGTGCCATCCTCCTAATGTTTGGAAACTTAACTTCGCTTAATGAAGCATAAAACTCATCCAGTTTAAGGGAGTTGAACTTCGTTTTAAAACAAAAACGATCTCCGTCCACACGACGTTTCAGCATCGTTTTCGAAATGATCTCCGTCCAGACTAAAACGCCTGAAAACAAATATCACGTGACTATTCGCGGACACTGGGCATGTGGGTGCCGTTTAAACAGGAAGTAGATTGGTTGCTTAGTTAAACAAAATACGACAGAGTAATAAAGTCGTCTTTAATAATGAAAGGTCGTGTTTGATGCATATCTTCTCTAAAATCTTCCTCTATGAACAGACACAGTTCGTGGAAAGTTTTAGAGGTTTTATTTTTCAGACGTAGTTACAACGCTGCAGGTCTTGCTCTATCTCTCTCTCACACATCAAATTTATTTTAAAATCAACACTTACACGTAAAGGTTTACTAGATTATGGGTCCATAATTGGTCAACACACGTGTCTCACTCGTTTCCTCTCGGTTTCGTTGTCTGTTCTCTCTTGTAGCTCTGCTGGTGGCTTAACTATCTGTACTACTGGAGAGCATTTAATGTTTTGTTCCTTTTACATTTTATCTGCGGACTTCACAATAGATGTGCAGAACAAAATAAGCATTATTAAGGACAGGAAAGTCCTCCGTTTTGTGTCCATCACCCTCCCTAAAGCCGCTAACCGTGACGTCCGCTCCATAGCGCTGATAACGCCGCTGGACACGCTGCTCGCTAATCGCTCCAATAACAGCTGCTTCCTCTGTAATAATGCAGACGTTAACTGGACAACAGCTATTAGTAAAGACAACAAGGTTAGCAACGCCTGTAATCAGTTGTCCATGTTAAATTAACCTGGTAGCCAATCGGTAATCAGTGTTGTTGTTTGTGAGCTTCTGGGTAAGGGTCACGTGATAGGGGTGTGAAGAACCAGGGAAGGACACGTCATGACTGCTAAGAACCAATCACGTAGCGAACGTGGGTGTGGGCGTCATCTAGAGAGAATAGACCAGACCCCAGCAAAGGCCAATTGTGTCTGGAGTGTGCCATCTAGTGGGATCAACTGAAACGCCTGGTATTGCAGGAAAAAGGCAAAATGAATAACCCAACGGGCCGTATATGGCCTGCGGGCCGTAGTTTGCCCATGCCTGCTCTAAATGGACCATAATTGACTCAATGAACATCATGCTGTATTGAAGAAGACTTGAAACTAGAGATTGAGACCATAAACTCATGTTTACAATGTTTACTGAGGTAATAAATCAAGAGAGAAGTAGAGTCATTTTATCATAGACTTCTATACAACCAGAGGAGTCGCCCCCTGATGGACATTAGACAGAATTGACTTCACTTTTCGGACCCGGAGGTTGCAGCCTGTGTGATCCCTTGATTTTTCATCAATACTTGCAAAAGTAATAACATTCCCATCAGCCTCAGCTCTACTTTGCTTTTATTGAAAACATTAGGAAATATTAGCATGCTGACATGCTGTATGAAGTTGGTGAACAAAGTGAACATAATACCTGTTTAACATCAGCATGTTACTAATTATTTTCATGCTGCAAGTTCATATTTAGCTCAAAGCTCCGCTGTACTTGAGTACAGGAAAGTTGTAGTTTTTGTACCTTTTCATTCATCAAACATTCACCAACAAAAAGGTTTCATGGACATTTTATAATTTAAAACTAGATTTTATTCAACACAACAGAGATGCAGAACTCATTTTAAAAATGGGTGCTATGCAACACACTTGGCAGTGATTTCTGTAAAGTCCATGGTTTGAATGCCTGTGAGCTCTGAACAGGTCTGGCCATGCCTCATCCTAAAGCCCTGTGGCTAATTCTCCGCCCTCTGGGTTTATTAATTTGAGATTAACTGACCTGTTGCTGGCAAGATGTTATGCTGAATGTTCCCCTTATGTAAAAGTAATACGAGCTCACACAGCATGTGGCAGAAGTGGAAAGTGCGTATGTTTAACAAATGTGGGTATAGCAGGTTAACAGATAAATCCTTCTATCCAAATAATCTTTTTCAAAACATGTGCAGTGCCCTTTATATTTTTTCTGCAATTTAAGTTAAACCGTAAGGACCCATCCTTGAATTTGGGGTGTACAATTGTCCTCCGAGTGGTGTAAAAGGTTAAATGAAAGTCTTGGTAATCTTCACAAGGTCTTAATAAACGTCACGAGATTCCTCTTTAGTTTTTAAGGTTGGGGTAAATAGCTTGCCTGGCTGTATTTAGGTAACTTAATCTGCTTACAACCCTAAGTAAAACCACAACGTGTAATTTTCACACTTTGTTTTTTGTACAAATTAACAAATGAGATGTAGATGATTTTTTTGCAACCTTTGGACAGAGGCAGGCTCGCCGCTCAGCCCCTGCTTCCACACATTACGACGCTAAGCTGACCGTATCCTGGCTGTAGGCTTCTCTTGTTTCTAAAAGTTGCCAACCATTTCCAAATGTGTCTGCTTTAATGTTAAGTATAACAAAAGAAGTGTCTTATCTGGTGGGTGATGAAACATTATTTGTTCCTCTCTTTGTGTTTCCTCACTTACAGGAGGCATGCTGTGCGTACGTGCTGATGGTGACCGCAGTCTACTGGGTGTCTGAGGCTGTTCCCCTGGGCGCTGCTGCTCTGGTACCCGCCTTCCTCTATCCGCTCTTTGGGGTACTCAAGTCCAGCGAGGTGAGTCTGTATGTATTGTTAGCCATCTGTCTGTTTTATAGTTTTAGTGCGAACATTTTCTCAGAGGCTGAAATGCAAAAAGCCCCCTTAGAATTGGTGAGGACAAAAGGGGTCAAGGGCTAAAAGAGGCTAAAAAGCCACACGAGGCCCCTTTCTGTTGGTTTTGTCACTTCAATCTTTGACAGCAAGCTAACAATGTGAGTGGCCCTCTCCACCGCCTGCGCTCTCCTTTCCAATAGACAAATTAGGCTGGCGCTGATAGCATTATCTCATCACAATGACTACAGTGATTGTAGTTTCCTGAAATCAGTGTGATTAGAAATTGCCTTGTAAACAAAGAATTCAGATTGCTTCAACCCAAATAATGATAACATAACACTGGAGCAGAGTCATGGTGTGTAACAATGAACTCCATTGACCTTAATCTGGATTAGCCTATGCTGAAATGTGTCCCCTTACATGGGTTACTTACAGTTCCATTGATACTTCTGTTTACATGTTGCAGAGCAGAGCTCATTCGATAACTGAGGATATCCATTCCCCACATGCTATTTGGAACAACGTCTCTGTTTTTCTGTAAGGGATGTGGAACATAAATCTTTTGGTTTGAGAAGATTAAACGGATGAAGGGGAAACAAGGGCTCTGTTGCAGGGTGTCGACCTTTGTCTCTCTGAGGGGGGAAAAGTGAGAGAAACACTTATTAGAGCTAAACCATGTAGGGCTTAACAGCCACTTAGGGAAGCAGCGGTGCTGGGGGTATCCGGGTGTGACGACGTGTTACTGTGCTGGTAGTAAGAGTCAGCTGATCAGATTACTGTAGATGTAGATGTGCAGTAAATCCAGATCGAGAAGGAAATGTGTAAAAGGCCTTTCTGTGCGCTGAACCAAGTGTGTTTCAAGAACTCAGATCCACCTGCATGTGTCCGTGTATACTTTTAAGAATATGATAGGTTTCTTGGATGAGTTTCCGTGACAGTTTTACAATATGTTACTTATTGTATTACGTCATCATCTCCGAATACATCAAACATGCCAATCAATGGCTGATAACTTCACTTGAATGATTAACACTTTTTTAATCTGTTTTAATGCTGGTAATTCACAGTAGAAATGTTATCTTGATCTGCTGCCACTCTTTGTACGTGTTTACTCACTGTGAGCGTGGAATGGAACGGCGTCGGTACAAATTTAGGCCCATATTTCATCTGGTTAAAGTTTTCCACGTGAGACTTTCTAAATAAGCAAGTTTCTCTCGAAGTCGAGATGACCACTTTTTACCGGTCCAATCAAATGTAAAGGATTTGATTCAAATCTCTCTGTTAGCTGTACACCGCTCAAATATTCCGTTTCATTTTTAATACTCAACATAAACTAAAGATGCTCTAACATCTGCTTCACTGGGCCTTTTAAAACTAAAGATGTAATATTAAAATGTGTTGGAAACTATGAATACTGCTTGTTGGCTGTAAATCTAAATTAGGACTGATTAACAAGGTTTCTAAATGCTGACACAGGTGAGACAAGGAAGTACAAGTGACCAGTCTTTATATTGTATATATGCATACTGCAGCACTTATTCTGTATCTGCAAACCTGGAACCTCTCCAGCTTACATTATTCATCAGTGAGCATTTAAATATGTATTTTATCCAGTCTGTAGCATGCAACAAACACTCCTTTTTTTTCCAACTATAGAAATATTTGTAAATATTTGTAATATTTGTAAAGTCTAAGATCGAGGCAATCTAGAAAGTTGCTCTTTCGGGTGATTTTACAATTCTAAGAGTTATTATGGTGAAGGGAGGAGGAGAGTTGAAAGCATGTCCCTGCATCCTGTGTAGTTCCTGTCCTGTGCTGCTCCTTACACTTTGAAATGGCCGAGAAAGAGTGCAACAGAGCGATGTGTAAAAATGTCCAGCAGGAGGAAGTGCAGAGGGTTTTAGGTGAGAGGTGAGGAGGCGCGGTCTTATACAACACTGCGAGGCCGAGAACCCCGCGGGTGGGAAGTGGGGCAGATTAAAAAGAACAAGTGGGAAACTGTAAGTGTTGATCCAAAAGAAGGAGGGGGAAGTGCCTTAAGGAGGGAAAAGCAAAAAGGGCCCCGTCTACCTTATCTTCCTGAATTTGAATTCACACAAACTTTTATTTTGAAATGTCTCCTCTGTGTGTATGTTTAGGTGGCAGCGGAGTACTGTAAAGACACCACTCTGCTGCTGATGGGAGTCATCTGCCTGGCCGCCTCTATAGAGAAGTGGAACCTGCACAAACGCATCGCTCTGCGCATGGTGATGATTGCAGGGGCCAAGCCCGGCATGTGAGCAGCACACATCCACACACTCGCTATACACACTCAATACTGTTGAGTGAGGACTCACACTGGTTGTCCTACACAAATGTAAAAACACACACCCGCAGACATCATTCACTGTCCCTCTCTGTCCCCCCAGGTTGGTGCTGGGCTTCATGTGCTGCACAGTGTTTCTGTCCATGTGGCTCAGCAACACGTCCACCACGGCCATGGTGATGCCCATCGCTGAGGCCGTCCTGCAGCAGCTGATCTGCACAGGCCTGGCCGACGGCCACGTCGACTCCGAAACCGCTGAGGCCCCCGAGGACGACAGCGGTACGTCTGGCGCCGTCACCACAGGGGGAGGTCACTGAACTATAAAAGCTTCTTTGAAAAAAAATAAAAATACTCTTACATTTAACAGATTTTGATAGAAATGCTCGCACCAACACCAATGCAAGACTGGTGGATGGATAACAGGCGGTGAAGTTAAGCAAACTCAAAAGTCACAAATATGCGATGTGTTGAGAAAATAGATGGATCCAACCAACAGTTCATCTTGATTATAGTGCAGCGTGTTCCACAAACAGTTCAGGATTGTGATGAATGTTGTTGTCTGCAGCTGTTTCAGACAAAGAAGAGAACTTCGACAAAAACCAGCTGGAGCTGCTCTATCGCAACGACAGGTATGTGTGTGTGCGTGTGTGTGTGTGGGTGTGTGTGTGTGTGTGTGAGAGAGAGAGAAATGGCAGTTATTTCTCCACAATCTTCCTTGTTTTCTTCTCAATTGCAATTGCCAGAGATTCCCACTATGTATCGCAGTCCAACTTCAACTTTTAAAGTGAATTTCACCTTCTCAGATATCTTTCTTGTGTTTTGTTTTAAAACTAACATTTGTTCACAGCTTTTCAGCAATAGGGTGCTGCAGGAATGAGTCCTAAAACTCGGAAATGAGTCCGCATTTCCGAGATTTTACGTGTTTTAAAAAAGGCGATCGCTAACATCTGGCTAAATGAAACCACAAAAACATCATCACGCCAAAACTAGTCCGCTTTAAGCTCAGTGAAGTCATGTGACCAAGGTGTGGTTTGTTTATAGCCTGACGTTAGCTTTTTACTTCTGCCGATTCACACTTCAAAAATCAAAAAAAGTTTGTTAATTTTTAAAGATTATCTTGGTGAAGAAAAAGTGTCAGCATCATAAACATTTTGCCATAGAGATTATTTTCTGCATTGATACGAAATCCAAAAATTCTATTGGCTCTTTGTGGAGGGAACCAGCGCGATGCTAACTTCGTACATGCTTGGCGTACAAAAATCCGTCGTCCCTGCAGCGCTCTTCAGCGCCTCCTGCATTCGATAACTGACATCTTTCGTCATTGTGAAGTCTTCATGCCCTCTTCCCTTGTCCCTTGGCAGCGACTGCACTAAACAGGAGCTCTCCACAGGTGACGAGGGGGCGAATGGTTTGGGTCTCATCAGGCACACCAACGGACACCTGCCGCAGGTGAGGAACACACGCAGGCAGACACACTCGCACGGGACAATTAATGCCAGCAACATTATTTTATCTTTCATTCACAAACATCCCCCTCGCTCCCTCTCAGGTTGCGATCGAAATCCCGAACGTGAAGCGTGTGAGGACCAGGAGGGACTCCCAGTATCCCACCAAGAGGGACCACATGATCTGTAAATGCCTTTCGCTCAGCATCACCTACGCCGCGACGATCGGCGGCCTCATCACCATCACCGGCACGTCGACCAACCTTATCTTCGCCGAGCAGTTTAACACGTAGGTACACACACACACACACACACACACACACACACACACACACACACACA
>NW_022280063.1:281437-294169 GCF_004355925.1 Anarrhichthys ocellatus | reverse complement strand
CACACACACACACACACACACACACACACACACACACACACACACACTCAGTTAAAAGCCTTCTGGGTTGACAAGCATCCACCATCCGCTGAAGGTGAGAATAGATGTTACAAGCAGCTTTAAAAACTAGTATCAGACAGGTATTTTGGTCGGGTATTAGCTCCGGCAGACACCATCTCAACTCAAGCTTATTTACAGCTCGATTGAGTTCTTGGCTGCTGTGCTGTCAGACCGAGACAGTTCATGTTAACCCGGTGTCTGGGGGACTCACAGGGTCTGAGATCAAACTAATCAGCCCCTACGGTCCTAACAGAGCCGATTTCCTCCAGCCGCGGCACTAAGCCCGGCAGAATGGCCTCCTTCATGTAGCAGCTTGTTGGACAAAGGTCAGGTTTTGATTCTGTGTGTGTGTGTGTGTGTGTGTGTGTGTGTGTGTGTGTGTGTGTGTGTGTGTGTGTGTGTGTGTGTGTGTGTGTGTGTGAGCAGTAGTTCAAGTCAATCAATCCAAGCAACATATTGTAAAACAAACTCCCTAAATATTACCTTTTAACTTTGAGTTCATTTTAGTCAAATTCACCCCTGGTGAACGAGGTCGGTGTTTGTGAGTGCAAGCCCATAGCAACAAGCCCATGCTATTACGACAAGGTCAATCGATCACGTACTTGCATGCTCAGCAAATCTCCTCCTTTGAATATTTACCGGGTATGCAATGATCATCAGTTGTAGCTTCTTGCTTATATCAGTTGCTGCTTCTTCTAGGCCGTAGTTCTTCCTGAATCTGTACGTAAAACAAGTGCTGCATTCACTGATTGTGTAGCTTTACTGTCATCACCAGCTTCTTTTTGTTCTACTTTCAGAGTTTGTCCATTTTCTTTCTTCCATTTCGTGGACATAGGATTTCCTATAAATTAAAAGTTTAAAGTTTAAATTATAAAATAAAAGGCTTGCGTTACGTTCCGCTTCTTACTCTTCCTCCGTGCAGTATTAGAAGACATATAGCCGCCCTTACAAAGTACATACTGTTGCATGCAGTATGTGTTCAATTGGGACATACTACCTTTTTCATGACATTGCACGTTGACCAGAAACCCCGCAGAAGATCTGCAAAGAGGCTAAAGAGCAGCTTATCTACAGTATATTGCTGTCAGGGTGGACAGTCAGCTGTGCTGCTGCGCAGATCAACGGACGGGAATAACAGATGTCAGTCAAAGCAGAGACCAGAGGTCAAGGGGGGGGGAGCGGTTGATGGGGGACAAATGGTTATTTTGGACTTGGATAAGCTCCCATTTTTATCAGTATGAGCGCTGTCAGTAGTCACAAGGTTCAGCCTTTAAAGAAACATCAATATATCACACACTTACATGTCATAAACAGTTATTCAATGATGGACCTTGTCGTCAATGATTGGCGGCCCTTTGCTAATATTAGTGCTGCTGTTTCTCTAAATTAACACCACATATCCTATCAGCCCTCTTCCTTTCTCCTGTTGCAAAGGTCATTTCTAGCCATCACAGTATGAAACGAGTGTTAAAGGACGACAGCCTGCACACGCGGTTGAATAACTCTGCGTCCCTTTCTTTGTCATTTCAGTCGTTACCCGGACGCCAAGGTGATAAACTTCGGCACGTGGTTCATCTTCAGCTTCCCCATCGCCATCATCATGCTGGTCCTCACCTGGCTGTGGTTGCACTTCCTCTTCCTCGGCTGCAAGTGAGTGTGTGTGTGTGTGTCCTAGTGTGCTGTGTGATTACGTTGGTGTTGCAATCATGCATCTTATCATTATTGACTCACGATAATCCCTCTGTCCTTCAGCCGTTGTGGCCACCGCGCCTGTTGGTGTCCTGTGGCTGCAGGTTAAAAAAAACAGAGTGGTTGATTCTGTTGTGGTGTGTGTGTGTGTGTGTGTGTGTGTGTTCAGTTTCAGGGAAACGTGCTCGTGGAGTAAGAAACGCAAAACCAGGAGAGAGATGCTGTCGGAGATGAGGATCCAGGAGGAGTATGCCAAACTGGGACCCATCAGGTGGGTTTCTCTGACCTGGCTTTCCTGATTGGATGTCCCTGGAATATCTCAAGTTGTATTTATGGGAATTTGGTCAATTCCTGTCACTGACAAACAACATGAAGACACCAGGAAGGAAGATAATCTCAAAGTGGTCTTAGCAACAGAAAATATTTATTATTTTAACATAATTCATGGGAAAATCCATTAATTTATCTCTTGTACGCAATTATAAACGCTGCAAAAATATCTCAACGAAACATTAAAAGAAATGTTTTAAAAGCTTTTAAAGTCCCAATGAACAACTTAAGACGTTTGGCAGCGGTGTGTGTGTGTGTGTGTGTGTGTGTCTTACTCACACACCCAGACGGGACGTTGTAGCTAAATCACTCGTGTAATTGTTGCGGGTTTCTGTGTGTGTGACTCCCAGCTACCCAGAGGTGGTGACCGCTGTTTTCTTCATCCTGATGACTCTGCTGTGGTTCACCAGAGAGCCTGGTTTCGTGCCCGGCTGGACATCTCTTTTTGAGAAGTAAGATCCCATAATGCACCACAGTTAATGATCAGACACACACTGTCAGACACAAAATCAGCACCATAAGAACACTTATCGTGCTAAACCATGACGATGGCGAGATAAATGCAAAGAGTTTGGAAGCTCTTCTTCTTCTGCATCTTTTATATCTGCGTTCCATCGGTGGGTGTTTTCTCCCTCAGGAAAGGCTACAGGACCGATGCGACAGTGTCTGTCCTTCTGGGCTTCCTGCTCTTCCTCATCCCTGCCAGGCGACCCTTCTCCTCCTCCTCCTCCTCCAGCTGTAGGAACACAGGTCATGACCACACACCCGTCCAGCTGGCAGTTTTTGATACGGCTGCTCTACATTTAGTTTATCTCCAAAGAAGGGAGAGGAAAACTCAATATTGATGTATATTTTCAGCTTTATTCAAAATGAGTAGTTTTGCCTCAGACAAGGATATTTAGTAATCTTTGTCCAGCAGCTCAATTCATAAGTCAGCCACAACCATTATGATTTTCCTCTATTTGTGATAAAGTTATACAATCATACACAGTCTCCTTGGCCTGCTCCAAACAGCTGTTGCTACCAGCCTGTGCAGGTTGATTTTATGTTATGGTGTTAAAAACAGAGATAAAAGAACAAAACAAAAACTCGACAAAACCATAATCAACAATTTGACTTTGTTATGTAACAGGACATTTAACCTGTATTTACTGCTTCAGAAGATGTGGTAACGCTTTATTTATTGGGTCCTCCTTTCTTAAAGTACAATTTTATGGAAAATAGTGCTAAACTTTTACAATTGATAATTAATATGAATTGATATAGTTTGCAATAATGAATTAATGATGAATTAATTTTAACTTGGGTTTATATGGAGTTTTTCTTTCAGAGAAATCCCTATATTCCCTATGATCAGTACCAAATGACATACATTATATGAAATATCTTGGTAATTACCTGTAAAATAAAGCATTACTAAAAATGTCTTTATCATACATATTATATACTACAATGCAATGCAAAAAAACATCATTCAGCAGAAACGTATTTCTAAATTACCAACCAAATACAAAAGTGTGTTTTTTTTAGGTAACATAAAGAATATCCACGACAAAATGATTCATAGATATGACGCTTATTTAATACTTAGTTATATGAGCAGCAGGTCACCCCGTTAGCATTCCAGCTGTATTGACATATTTTCTGTGGTTTTCAAACACTTGACAATTCAGAGTCCGACCCGCTGGCTCCCATGATCACCTGGAAGGACTTCCAGAAGCTGATGCCGTGGGAGATCGTCATCCTGGTGGGAGGAGGCTATGCACTGGCTGCTGGTTGCAAGGTACTACGCATGTGTGTGTCGTTGTACTGCAGTACTGTTGAGGGTGAAGAGCGATTTTTTTTTTTTAATTCTTTTTTTTATCTCCAAGATTAGCTTCAGGTCATGGCTTGAAGATGAGGAGTTCAGATGATCTGATTTTGTCCGCATCCACAACCCTGATTTAAATGATGGACTTTAGGCCAAAGCAGTAGAGGTTTAGTGAGACGTGGTTGCAACCTTTGAGGATGCTCACATGTGTTTTGTCTGTGTGTGTGTGTGCAGGTGTCAGGCCTGTCGGTGTGGATCGGCAGACAGCTGGAGCCCATGAGCGGTCTTCCTCCGTGGGCCGTCACCCTGCTGGCCTGCCTGCTGGTGTCGGCGGTCACCGAGTTCGCCTCCAACCCGGCAACTCTCACCGTCTTCCTGCCCATCCTGTCAGCGCTGGTACGACACGCGACCCCTCACGCACACACTTACACTCAATGCCTGGTCCTCCAGTACCCACCAACCAATAACTACACTTTTGGTCCCATTAGGATTAAACAAACAATATTTAACACGTTAAGTGAGCATAAGAGGTGCTGGAAGGTGGATTTTGTTCCAAGATAAGCAAAGCAACTGCTGGCTTCAGCTTCATGTTGAACAGGCCGATATGACAGCGGTGTCAACCCTATTTGATATTTAATTGAAAAAATGTCAAACCATTCCTTTAAAAGACGCTCATGACCTGTCGTCTTCTTTACAAAGGGCTGCGTTGCAAAACTTACTCTGTCCACGCATACGTTTCCTCATAAGCGGCCATTTTGAACGAAGCATCACTTTGAAAACAGGGCCTATGAAAGCAGTTTTGACTCCATTTACCTCCTGCCTCATCTTCTTTTGACATTCCTTCTGTCTCTTCTTCCTCTATTCTCTTTATAACCCCCCCCCCCCCCCCCCCCTACCTCCATTGTTCTTCTTGACCCACTTCCCTACTTCCAGTCAGAGACTCTGCAAATCAACCCGCTCCACACTTTGATCCCGTCCACCATGTGCGTGTCATTCGGGGTCATGCTTCCAGTGGGGAACCCCCCCAACGCCATCGTCTTCAGTTACGGCCACGTGAAGATCAGCGACATGGTACGACACACACACACACACACACACACCCACACACACACACACACACACACACACACACACACACACACACAGTCACATGCTCCTTCTGCACCTGCAACTTCAAAAGGCTCAGGAGCACAGTGTGTCAAAGTTGTTTTGTGTAAACAGAGGGATGAAGAAATTTCATTCTTAACTCTTGCTCAACCTTATTCTGACATTTATTTTCGCATAGTTGAATAATTTCAAATCTTCTTTTAACATGTTACCATCTGTTTTTTTTCATTTCCTCTTCCTCTCCTCCAGGTGAAAGCAGGCTTCGGGGTGAACCTGATCGGCGTGGCGGTGGTGATGTTGGCCATCACCACGTGGGGGGTTCCCCTCTTCGACCTGAATGAGTTCCCGGCCTGGGCGGTGGCCAGGAACATCACCGGGAGCTTATAACCACCGCCGGGGTGGGGGATGAATCACTGGAAGACGGAGAGAGAGAGAGAGAGAAAGCGACAAGGGAGTGCTAGTGTAAAGAAAGACAACAAGGAAGTGACGTCTAGAGGACGGTGTTGGTGTTTCTCAGAGTCCAGTCCTTTCGGATTAAACTGGACCTGGAGGAGGATGAAGAGAAGGACGATAACAACCATTACCTGTTGCCTAGATGTAATAATTAGAATGATAATTGTATTGACCACAAGGGGGCATCACGAGAAATGCAGAACTGTGTGGAGCTCTGACTCCAGCAAAAACTATTTTTTTTACCTCCATCAACGAAGTTTGATGGAGAGCCTGTTTTCACCGAATCACTGAAGATGTCACTAGAAGCAACAAAAAATATATTTTTTTGGTGATCAGGAAATGTTGTTATTTGATTTATAACAGAAACAGAGCCACATCATGCCTTCCTCTGTGGATCAGTTTGATATTTAGATAGAAATAAGCTACATGGCCGGCGTAAGTTAGCCTCTTTTTAGCTGGGTGCTTGCTGAACTTCTGCTGCATTCAAATGTACTGCAACACGTTGGGCTGGTGACATGTTCGCTGAAGGAATTTGAGGCTTCTGCCACGGCTGATACTGTACTGTATCCACAGAGCTACTTGTCGTCAAGCCTGTCAGATCTACCCGGTATCTCATATTATGATATGTGTTTTTAAAAGAGGTAGAAGCTTGGATGTACTCAGAGGCTGCCTGCATTAATTACTCTGGAAATCTAGGTGTCTAAACATGTGCCTGATGTCTTTACCAAAGTTTCTGGTGCTGATTCTGTGCCCCATCACACTGTCAATGCTGAACAAGCAACTCGCAGTACCCACTAGTGCCTTTTTTTCCTGTCATACTACACATGACAGTGTTACTGCCTTGCTTTAATCTCAGAGCAGTGCAGGAGCTGGGTTCACTACCACCCTCTTTAAATTATGGAAAGCAGGAGTGTACGTCCTTTTTACTGTGCAATTGATACCGAATATTAAGAGTGTACGCTGTACTGTATTTAAGGTATAAAAAGTCCAGCGTTTGTCGACCAATCAAACCACTGTGTGTTTTATGCTAATTCGATTGTTGAGCTTTCCCTTCTCTTGAAGTTTGGAAGGAGACACTCCTGCCATTATTCTGTGTATTCAGCCAGGTGCTTTTGATTTAATTGTCCTCTCCATAGTTACCTTTTTGCCTTCAGTCTTTCTTTTTGGGGGGGGGGGTCATACTGAATACATCGGAAATCTCCATAATTGTCTATGAAGTCATAAAATCAGAGGGTATTTTGCTAGCTTGAGGTCACGAGGTTTATTAGCCAACATAACGATTTAACAAATGAAATTGTGTGCTTGTCAGCAGGTAGAAAACGCCGATATTGAGAATCAATAGCCTGTTATTTATTACAAAGGCGTATGTGTTTTGTGAGATGCGATACTTTGGCGTGTTAAGCAACAGGATGTTTGGTCTGATGTCAAGGTGGGACTTTTCTCCTGGCATGTGAGGGCTAACAAGAAATGCACATGTGGGAGGCTCCAAGTTCTGAGTGGTTGATGAATGTAGCATCTAAAGGCCTCAGAGGAAAGTGAGAGCGGTAGCACAGGGTTGTATGGTACAAAGGTGTGTTCAATCAACTGTCAAATCACAATAACTGTTGTCTGATGTTGAAAAGGTTTGCACATAACATTCATTGTACTGTGCAAAAATATAAAAGATGTGCTTTGTATTTTTTCACAAATTTTAATTGCAATTTTTTTTTTTTTTTATGTCACTGCATTTAAAGCTTAGGTCCTATAGTGTGGGCAGAATCAAAAGCCTACACTTTTATTTTGTAATTTATTCAGTTCTACTGAAGGTTTGACACATCTTGAGGGTGTTGCAGCAGTGACCTTTGACCCAGGGGTCTTTTGTAAATACACAGATTTGTAATATAAAGCCTGTTTCCAAATGAGCTGTAATATTCCTAAATTATGTGTTGTCTTGATGTCCCGTCAGATGAAAACTAGAGGTAGGATGATACAAACATTATACACGCACAACAATAAAACCACTAAAACCAGTGACTGTATGTTTTATTTACAAACAACACAAGTCAGACTTTTGCCTAATGGGGTCCTGTCCTGGAATTAAAAGGCGAGTATCGGCAATCGGTAAAGATCAGCGTTTATCTGTAACTCACACTGGTAGAATATAATTGATCAAGACTTCGGCCCAAACTCCATATAGTGTAGACCACCACTCTGGATAAGAGTAAGGGCTGCTCAATAGTATTCCAACATCATCAACTAACTGGATCTTTTCCGTCACTTGTCCTTGTCTTGTTTCCCTCGTTTTAAAGATGCGGCTTTTATTTCAACAAACAAATAAATAACGACACAGGTGGAGTTCAGGCACTCTGTCCATAATAAAGCTAGGAGACTCCTCTCAGAGTCCTGCGCCTCGACCCTGGTCTGAATGAGGCTGAAAGTCTTGTCAGTCCGCAGGTTCTGACAGTCTGCGGTCCAGGGGTTAGGAAGGTTGCCGGGGCCCTTCAGCAGGTTTGAATCCTTCTGTCTGCATCTTCTCTTTGTATTTCAGGAAGTCTCTCCTCTTGGTGAAATACTTCACCTGTCAGGGAGGTAGAAAAGATGAGCAACGGTGCAGTATTTAATGTAGGCCGCATACAGCTTACACCTGAGTGTGCTCACTTGAATGTGAGAGTCAATGCCTATTCTAAATTATTTTAAATGACTATTTTTAAAGATTGTTGATATTGTGATTTTTAAACAATGCTTATGGTTCATGCTTTCCGACTTCATGGTCTACACTAAATACCTCCCTGATCACAAAGATAAAAAAGAAGGGATAGTTTACCCACTGAGCTGGGCAATTTGCCTCAAACTCGCTCTGGGACTTCTGGCAGGAGGCGGGGTTGTCACCATTGTCATCCAGACATTTCCACAGCTGATCCCTGGCGTCCCAGCAGGCCTTTCTTTCCGACGAGTTTGGAGCAGTCATGGCTACTCTGACGATGAGGTAACCAGTAAACAGTTGAAACGACCCATTTGAACAAGTGGATACTCTACACTAAAAAAAAACGCATTACCCTATACTTGGAATGCTCTCATTATAGCCTCTTCCTTCTTGTCATACGTTTGCTACTCTATGCTATGAGTTTGTTGTTTATCCTCACACGACATCCTATAGGTTAACACCACTTGCTTTGCATTTACATCCTGCCAGCCTCAAAAGACCAAATATCTGAATTTAACTTACGTGAGACCACACCACCGTGTTCCCTTTGGCATTAGACTATAAATAATTCACTTTCAATCGCTCTCAGATGTCTCAGTTGTAAACTGACTGTAACGTTAGCAGAGTGTCGCTTGTAAGGACTCAACTGTCACTCACCGAGTTAACCGCTGCAACGTCCAAAATTATTTATTTGTCCCAACCACCGCTGCTGTTTGCTCCTGTCACTCCATAAACCACGAAACACCAGAAATGACCAGAAATACTGTAACTAAACTACAAACGCCTGACTTTTACAACGCCGTTCATGTTGTGTAAGCGGAGTATCGTGAAGGACGCGCGTAGCAGCACTTCCTTGTCGCTTCGTGATGACGTCAAGGCGTGATTGAAGACATGCACCAGGTGATGGCGCAGTTCGTTAAGAAATTCAAACCCGAGGGACATGTTTGGAAGTTTTTAACATTACTTGTGAATACAAACAGCTAAATATGTCAAAATACAATACCAATAAATTCTCCACACGGCGTCCTTAAACACAAAGTGGCGTTTTAATGTAACTCGTGTAGTGTTAATTGAGGGATGAATTAACTACTGTAACGTCCTACTTTGGCACGTTGCATGTCAACATTGTAACACTATCCTGCGCTTTAAAACTGTAACATTGCAGCGAAGCTATGTTACTATGTTTCAACATTGTTAGGTAATGTCTTAGTTCTGTAAGTAGTCAGACAACTTCCAAAATGTTCCTTAATCTTTTAATAAACCATAGAACTTTTATAGCAAACAAATAATCACCATATTCTGATTTTGAGCTGACTTTAAAAAAAATGATTAGTAGCACAGCTGTGAGTAGAACTGAAACAGTCCATTAATTAAATGTCCTAGTTTTAGGTAATTTTAAGTGAGTAAAATAGACTGTAGTATAGGAGGATGGGGTTTACACTTGTTATCTTAAGGCAGTATTCAAAAATCGACATCCCTGTCCTCAGAACTGAGCTAGTGGTTCGTTTTGCTGAACAACTCTGACCCTGAATGACCCATAAATGCTGGATTTTCACACCAGCATCATATTAGATGTCCTATTGTCAAAATGCGAGAAACAATTCACGTGAAAGCAATTGCGTTAGAATTAAACTGTTGTTGTGAATGAGTCCATGGGGAAACTTTTAGTTTTCGCTCACTAACCTAGTGAACAAAAACTGGCATTAACGTAAAGGCTGAAAGTTAGATTTGTGTGTGTTTGTGAGGGCATTCATGTCCCATTTGAATCAAGCAGGAACAACTTTCTAAATGTTTGTTTCATCCCTGGGAGCCTCTTTTCCTTCACAGCACAACAAGTGTCAAGCTACGTGAATGTACAATAAAGTTTTGTGTGTGTGAGTGTGTGTGTGAATGTGTGTGTATAGTCAGGAAATGAGTAACGACAGAGTGAAAATGTGTGTTGTTGATTAACTCCCTCTCTCTTTTTCTCAGCCACAGCGACGGAGAATAGCCCCCCTGGTTACTATGGCTCCCTGCTGCCATCCATCTCAGTTCGTGTGCTTGAGCGGACCGAAGGGAATAAACAAAAAAAGAGAACAAGTACTCTGATGCAGGGGTGAGGACCTCGCCCTCTTCCTAGGAAAGTAAGTGTTTTGTCGCCTTGTGCGTGTGTGTGACTTGAGTGTGTCTCTCTAGCAAGAGACAGAACTTCATTCACTATTCATACCACACACCATTTCACTGACCTCACTTCAAGTTTGTTTCCTCCGCTGTCAATGAGTGTTTTTGTTTTAGTCTGCTTTAGCAGGGAGGGTTAAGACCCAAAGTTCCTGTCCAAGAACATGTTTTAAAAATGTGTCCCTTTGCTCGAGTGTGTTGTGGCAAAATGACGAGAAGAGACGACGAACTGGAGTTGCAACCAGCGGGAAGTGTTTTAATAAGATCAAGCCAACATTCAACAAGTTTAGCAAATCGAAACAAATCCAAAGTATTACTTTTCACAGATCACTTTTATAGTCAAGATTCACCCCCCTTAAGTTACTTTCCACCAATCTAACCAGTCTGTTGAAACAAAAACAAAGCACATCTGGTCTCTTCATTATGTCATGTTCTCATGACTTTGTTTGGGTCAAGACAACCTTTTGGCAGAACACACGACTCATGTACGGGAAATGTTTTGGTACAAATTGGAGAGATGTATTACAATTTGTCTGGCGCTTCCAGTTTACTTCCAGTTTACTTCCAGTTCACTTCCAGTTTACTTCCAGTTTACTTCCAGTAACTCATTCTATTTCTCCCCAAGAGAGAATCCAAGAGAAAATATGTCCCAACACCTCCTGAACTGTTTGATCAGCAAGCGACCTCTGACAAAAACACCGCAGTAACAAAGACTGAGACTAACTATTTCAAATGCGCACACACACACACACACACACACACACCCTCTGAACTCACCTCACGTTGACTGTCTTGTTTTGGGCTGCTTAAATGCTAAATGTAGCCCCATACAGATGCCGGTACATCTTCTCTCCCCCATCGAGTGATTTCCGGAGGTATAAGCGCTGAAGGATTAGCATAAGACATGTTCAGAAAAACTGACAAGATATTAGGAAGGGTGAACGGGAAATATATGCCTGATAAAATGACTCAACCTGTACAGCAGGCTCTCCTCACGACATAGCTCTGACAGTTTTCTGGTTTTCAATGCAGTATGTGAGAGTGGCACTCATTAGACTTTGACAGCTGTTGAAGTTATATTCCCATTCAATTTGAAACTCTTTTTTTTTTTTTTAAAGCTAACTAGTTAGGTAGCTGATCCACAGTTCCATTTTGAGTGTTTTAAAAGCACTTCCTCTTCCTCCTTCCACAGCGTTGTTGACAGCAGCTGAGAGGTGGCGTTGGAGGATTTGTGGAGAGGACGAGAAACATGAAGAGGGCAATTAGATTGCAGCAATATGATGTATTATCCATTCACAGCAATCATGACTGTTACTAATGGAAAAACAGGTTTGTCACTGACAATTATTATTATTATTTTTTTTTAAATGAGCGTCTCCAGTATGAGTACCTGTCCCATGACAGATAACTAGCTATCACAACCTGGAGCCAGAGCTCACCTCCATACCTGCCGTGTCTCTGAAGTAATAAAGACAACAGTAATGGATCAGTTGGCCTCTATATCTTTTTTTTTTAAGTCACACAGCACAAAAGCAACCTGGCAGGCAAATGCCACTCACCTCGTGGACTAAAGAGATTCTGCTGCGGTCATGGGCCTGCTGTCACCTGTCAGTCAGTTCAGCCAGGATGTCAAAAGACGGATGACAGCAACTTGACACGAGTCAGTTAGGTACAAAGCCAGGTGCCCAGTGTCATGTAGCCTGAATCCAGAGGATGGCGAGGTGTATTTATTGACTGCTACTACTTTCTAGTAAATGGGCTAAAACAAGGAAAATCACTTGTGTGTTCCTTGAAGCAACGTTATGAAAACATTGGTTGATCCACCGATATATGTCCATCACTTCTTCCATCTTACGTTATTTTCCTTGTGTAAACACTTTCATGTGATTCTTTGGAATAAGCCTAATGAGATGATGATGTGAAGGAGTAAGCAGAACGTGATCTACACAACCAGATTCCTGCCATTCCTTCCATTCACCTCTATGAGCGAGACACAGTTCGCTTTTATTTCCAATTGTAAATTTATTGCAAGATGCCATCTGTTTAGAGACAATTAATAGATAAAAAAGGGGAAATGAAAAGAATTGCACTGGTGTAATGCTTTAAATCGATAAAATATGTAATTTATGTAACTCTAATGAGTAGAGAAATTGTGGTGCAGTTAAGGATAATGTAAACTGTCTTAATAGGAGGTCATCCACGTTCCTCACAGAATGAGTGGCGCGTGTGAGATGAGTCCTACGACTTGAAGATCTGTGGTGGAACCTTTAGTGTGGAAGGTAAATGTCAGACACACCAAAACACACACTTAAAGACCCACACTGTTGCTCTCTCTCAGTTTCAAAGACACACACACAATGATGCCGGCAGCTTTTACTGTTTTCTGATGCTGCTTGATGCCGATGATAAAGGACAACTCTGACATTACTCTGCATATCATGAG
>NW_022280063.1:249857-281427 GCF_004355925.1 Anarrhichthys ocellatus | reverse complement strand
CACACACACACACACACACACACACACACACACACACACACACACACACTCCGCACTATGCCATTGTGTACTTCATGGGAATCTCGTAGTCCAACCTCTGCCAACAAATCTCACCACCGCACCATACACACACGCTGATTCCGCCGTGGGACAGCCATGGCTTGGCTGGATCCACATTCTTGTTTCGTTTCACCGCTTCATAGAAAGTCTTTTAAAAACTTGAGAGGTTTTCTCCCTCAAAGCTTTGTGAGGTGGTCAAATGAAACACTCCGTGAGAGTCACCATGATGTTCCAAGAGAGAGACTTGTAACTCGGTTATGCCTTTTGTTTATTTCCTGTAGGCGTCATTATGCACCTGACTCCATCCAATATTTGTTATCCTTTCCTTCATGCCAACCACTGGTCTTGTTATAATAATCCGATCAAATATGCTGTGCATTCATTGCGTAATCATAGAGGAGGTCACTGTGCAGCACGACATGGTCTCACAGGAATATATACAAGCCAATCTGCCACACAAACACTATACTGTTTTAGATATTATATTGTCATCACAGTAACACTGTGTAGGAGATAATAAGGAAAAGACATGACCAAGCGTGGAAACAATTTTGTCGTCATCATATATGCATTTTGTTCCCTATACACACACACACATATATATATATATATATACTTGACAAGTTCACTGTAAGCTCATTGTTTCCCACTATAAAGACACTATGAATATATATTCCCACATGCTGTCCGAGGAGATAAAATCCTTCTTATGGCAGCAGCTGGCCGCAGACACACACCGCGTCCCCGTGGTAAGAGCAGAAGGATATTACAGGAGCGATACAGTGATTTCCATTCAGGGCAGTGGGCGGCGCGCACTCGCAGCCCCGTCTCTCGGTGCGATGTACGCGAGCGCGCGTCCGTTATCAACGAACCCCCGCGCCTGCGAGCCAGCACTCCTCACACCGCACGCAGCCGAGCCGAACCGCACCGCGCCGAGCCGAGCCGAACCGACCGGAGCACTTTATCCCCGGCGCCCCGCGCAGAGGCGGCAGAGGAGCAAAGGATGACCTGGTAGCGCATCTTCACGTCCGTGCGTCCCCTTTTTTTTCTTTTTTTTTTTTAGAAAGCCACATTCTGCCTCTTGACGTTTAGATTCTCTCGCGGAGACCATGGAGACGGCAGTTCCCAGGACCGATGTCTTCATCTTCCAGCTGCTCCTCTTCAGCCAAATCGGTAAGAAACTGCAGTTGACAATTTAGTTGTATGCATTTTGTTTTGATGGAGTGCGGTGGCTGTCATGTGGCGCTTTTCAACGCTGTCTGCAGATTGAGCGGTGTGTCTGTTTTATTCCCCCTGGGATATTTCCCGCACACTTTCAGCCCGTTTCAGAAATGTGCAATCGGCGGCAAAAGGCGGATGAATTCTCTATATGGGATATTGTTAGAGCGTGCATTTCGGAAACGTTGCGCCTGCAATGTAGGTTACACCGAAATATTCCTGTCCACTCACATTTAGTTTCAAGTGAGTCATCCTCAGTAGCCTACATGCAGCGATTTTTTTTCTGGTCATGCTTTGAGCATGTTGAGCCGTGTTTTCCCCACAAACACACGCAAGTTGAAGTATGAATGAAAATGTGAGAGGACGCTCTGTGTTCCCTGATGTCTTGCTGCATTTAAAGAAACTGTCCCCACAGCGTATGGTGATTTTTATATCACCCCTGTATTTTTTAGAGAGACATTACTTAGTCATTCATTTTTTTGCCATTTATTGATCTTAAAGTATTGCTGTTTTATTGCTATAAATTCAAATTGAAAATATATATTTTGCCTTAGATTTACCACAGCTCTCCTTGTGTATCAGAAGTCCTCGAGGGGCATCACTACACCACCTGTTAGAGTTTTCAGGAAACACATGATCGGTTGTTTTTTAAAAGTCATGTTGGCTGCTCCTCACCATGATGTGGGAGCTATAAACTGTAAAGGTTTGTTAAAGGCATAATCTCTCAAGATATGAGTCAGAGCAGCTGTCGAAGCACAAGATCCTCTTTTGGTAAAGAAATCCGAGAGAAGGCTTGGTGCTGATTTCAGTAACCGGTGCAGAAGTAGGATCCAAACACACACACAACATTTTTTTACTCATTCTGTCTGTGTACTAATTTCTGAAGAATAAAAAAAGAAGTCACAAATAAACATGTTCTCCTGTCAGATGAATCGTCAGTCGCAAGTTCTGTCCATTGGAGGTAAAAAATTGGACCTTTTTAGTTTTAGTGCTCCTTGGAGAGCAATCTGTTGTCTGTGGGAGATTTGGTGTAGTCACTAAAAACACTTTGAAAGATGAAATCATTTCTATATACATTAGGATTCCACTTCATGCTCTTGATTAATAAACGCAAGCCATCATCAAATTGACATGACACATCCAATGTCTGTCTAAAAAGTGGCACACATAGAAGCAGTGTATATAAACTGTCGGGGCTGATAAATCGACCAATACTGGCGTAGATATGTCATCATAGAAATACCAAAGACTTGTTTGAGGTAGTTTCCAAACAGTACATAGTTTTTCCACGAGGGACAACGACGCATATAGATTCTTCCAGCTTTGAAATGTCCCACTCAGTAGACTCTTTATCTTGGTCATCATTCTTTAACCAACCAATTTGAGGGATCCTCATCTAACATCTTTGTTTATGTTATGTGTTTATGTTCAGAGTATCAGCTGGCACATTGTTTTATTGGATGTTTTAAACTCTTTAATTAGACTTCTTCAAGACTCTAAATTGGGTAGTTGGCATTCACCCTCCTTCAGGTCGATTTTGACCTTTGAGAAATAGATTATTCTAAAACGTTCAACATCGATTTTTAGCAACATCTTATTGTTTTAATTCCGTCATTTGTTTGTTCAGTGCAGGAGATGAATCTCATGACGTTCAATTCAGGAGGCCGACATCAGACACTTTTAAATGTCCCGAACACAAACCTGCGAGTTCTCTTTTGATGAGATCTTTGTGTGATCAGATTAACTCAGATTAGCCCATGAGGCGTTTTTTAATTTGATAGAGCCTAGTGCAGAAATAGACGAATGCTCTGTCATTGCTTAAAATTCCTTATTGCAGCTGCTCTTATTTCATAGAATTAAGATCACACTGCCCATAAATGCCTGTGGCCTTTAACGCCTTCCTCCACCTGCTGTCGCCAGAGGAAACAGCTTTTTATTTGTCGAATTAATCCCAGATTGGGTACAACAGGCTGACTTTGATAGATTTTTTTTTTTTTAAAGGTTTCTCTTCTATTCAGATGTCTTGATGCTGTTTTGAGAAAAGCACAGTCAACGTTTTGGCTCTGCTCTGAAGTCGCAGCGGTCGAGCTCGTCACAATTCACTTTGCTGTATAGCTGCAAGTTAAGTGTATTGTTCCCAACCCTCCAGCGCAAGTTTCATTTCGTTTAAAGTGTTTGTGTTAAATGCTGTTTGGACACATACAGAGAGAAAAATAGTTCCCTTTGTGAGGGAAAGGAAATAGAGCATCCTCCTGCCATCTGTCCCACAATATGCCACAAAAATCACACACAAAACATGTTTTGTCGCTGTGTCCTCTCGCTCACACTCCTCCACACACACACACACACACGCACACACACACACACACACACACAAACATACAAGTGGCGGTGATGGTGCGGCTGTTTGTCCAAGCGGTTCTGCCAGTGAGCGCGATCTTCTATGAGGAGTCCTTCACTGTGCCACATGCTTTTCAACAGCATGGATTGCCGCCCATACAGTACACCAGTGGTTCTCAAACTGTGGGGCGGTATTGCAGGTGGGGCGCAGGGGGAAATACAGATTTTTTTATATACAGTATATCATCCACGTGAATCGTGTAGATTCGGCTCAACTGGCCAGCCAGCGTTTCTCAGATTGGAGTGAGACGAGGAGAAAAGGTGATGTCGTGATCTTCACAATAAAACATCTCTGATGTGATGTGTGAGTCTTGGCCAATCAACGTTAAGATGTCTACATGGTCTTTCCCTCCGTTACAGTTTAAGTTACGTTATGTCCCGTTACCGTTCAGACTTGCTGGGTTAAGTTAACGTCCACTGCATGCGGAACTTCGTGGACTGTTAACGTTCGTCATTATCACGATTTAAGAGGGAAAAACGTAACGTGATGAAACATGAAGCCCCCCAGTGTTCCGGTTCAGTTCACGTGGTCACTCGTTAACGTTAAACCAGAACACCGGCGGATCTGGTTGCAGGTTGTTTGTTTTAACTCAAAGTAGAATGAAAGGCCCAGATACTGATGAGATGATGAGGTCAAAGAGCTTCAGGCAGAGGAGGCTGTCTGTCGCGCAGCTTGACGCAGGGCTGAGATGTGAAGGAGCTGGGCCTGGATAAAGGTGGAGGTCTAAACAGTCACAGTATTTTAAATACATTGATAAGGCAGGGTATGCTAAATGCAGCCTCTGCTCCAAGGAGATGAACTACAGCAACAAGAGCTCACGTGCCCTCTCATCACACTGACAGACACTGTTCACTGTGATGACCACAGCCAGAACAGTCCCAACAGTCCCACGTGCTGTTAAATCACAGCTATTTTACTTTTAGAATGCTACATTTTAAAGCTCATATTTAAAATAAAATGCTCCAGATATGTGTGACACATATCTGGAGCATTTTGTTTAGTTTTGCACAGGTTGCACGTTATTGTTGTTTTGAAAAGATATGCAGTGTAAAACTCAGTAAAACTCTTTATTGCCAAATATTTGAACTTGTTTTTTTTAGTTTTTCACAGGTTGCACTTTATTGTTATTATTTTAGAAAGATATTCAGTGCAAAACAGGTGAATTGCAGCCACAATAAGCTATTTTTTGTGGGCGGTGGGGCATGAACATTTTTCTTCCTCCAAAGTGGGGCGTGACAGAAATAGTTTGAGAACCACTGCAGTACACCATACATCTGACTCCTCAGCGGTTATCACACCTTCTGCCTGTGGCTCCATATGTGCAGTACGGCAGGAAAGGGATTCGAGCACGCATTCCTGTTTTGATGCATCCGATTATTTTGACATTGAACATAATGTAGATACTCACCATGACTTTGGGTTATTTAGCATGCTGTGATCCTGCCGTTAAGATATTCCAAACTAATCTGAATCTGCTCCCTTCCCCTCCCGTTGCTCTTCTCTCCAGACCTCATTGTATTCCGCTCCGCTTTCCGAACGTGAAGCTTCCGACCCCTTCTACCCATAATCGATTGCATTTCGTGGTCGTTTCCTGTAGTTAGAGGTGATGTGTTCACACTCCGAAACAGACTGTGTTTCAGTTCGCAGGTTGTCGTTTTTTTGCCACAATGTTTGAATTGAATCTACAAATACCCAGTTGGATAGAAGGCTTGTTTGGTGGATGATGATGAGCAACAATGGCAACAGCAGCCTGCATGCTATTGATCATTCAACAGCTCAGCAGGATCTATACTGGAGTTTGGCACAAATCATTGCCTGTGCACTTTACTCTGTGTGTGTGTGTGTGTGTGTGTGTGTGTGCGTGTGTGTGTGTGTGGGAGAGAGAAAGAGAGAGAAGGAGATTTTAAGACAAAAACCAAGCTAATTTGAAACCATCAGAAGATAGCCGGTGGGTTCCCAGAATGCATTTCAGTCAATGCGCTCCACCTCCTCTGCTCTCCACACAGACTGTTTACCTGCATTCAACCAAGGCCTGCTGCAACGTGATTGGTGAACACTACTCGGACTACAAACTGCAACCAGAACGCTTCCAATACCAAAATACTGTCCCGTTGCCTTCAGGTTCTTCATAAGAATGCAGAATAAGTGTCATGCGTGAACACACAAAACGAAGTTCATTACTCACACATGTAATGCTATTACTCATCACCAGCAGCGATAAAAATCCCTCCATCAAATACAGTACATAGCACTATACAGTATATCTGACCAACATACCACTATACACTATGACATGGTTAATGTGTGATGGTTAATGGGAGTTCAGTGATCATATGTTCTCCTTGTGAGATACCATCTGGCCACCCAGTGCACTCTGAGCATTTCAACCTCAGGGGTTACATCCGGTGGCATAATAGGAGGCCTGATGGTGTTATAGCAATTTCCTGCGAAACTACTGGCACACATAGCAGCGCACTGAATGTGTAAATCCATAGATAATATGTAGAGTAAAGTGTACTCATTGAATGAACAGCATTTCTCTCTGTCCTCACCGCTGTCCACTCCTCCGTGGTGCTGAAAGACACACAGCAGTGGTCACTTTTCAACTATCATAACAGGTCATAAAATTCCATGTTGGTGTTCCAACACTGGAGCGGGCAGCGCGTGCTTGGCTCCATTAGTGACAGAGCGTTATTGTTCATCAGCGTGGATGCTCACATCTTTATATATAAAGTTATCATTATCGATTTTTGGTGTGGACGGCTGTGAACACTGAATGTCACATTAGTAAGCATGTGCTTGATAAGATCAGTATTGGGGGTATCGATCTGAACGATTAGCTCAGCACTTCGCTAACTGAAGCGTTACAGTAATTAGGGTCTTGCTGATTAGCACATGCTGCATTATAGGCAACATTTTAGCTGAAGTGACAAATTCTGACATCCAAATATGACACTTAGGAGACCGGTCAAGCACACGCTCAACACAGTCCATGCCACTGTTTACTTCATTATTTCTAACCTTTTTGTTTTTTCACTGTTCATTTGAATTGCGTGCCTCCCTCCTTCCAGCTTTAACTCCAATGCTTAAAATGAGATTATGTGCGCGCTAATTTACAAACACGCACACTCAGCTCTATAAACCAGCCCCAAAAAAAAATCTCCACTGAGGGAAGGAAATCTTGTTAGGAAGATTTTCCAAAGCCTTCTTAACTGTCTGGCTTTTAGCAGGAAAAAATATAATCAGATTTTCTTTTTTTGGGGGGGGGGCATACACATTTGGGAGAGTATAATATTATGGAGAGAAGTTTTATCATAGAATATTACAGATATATGTAATTTCCTAACAGGTTGTTAAATCCTCAGAATGGAGCAAAATGTTGTACATGTCACTACTTTGAGTACGATAACCGATTGATAAAATTTGTGATAGTGTACTTTGAGTGTACTGATAGAAGTGGCTTGCACTGTTCTAGTGTTGGCATTTCTAAAAAAGCACAGATGTTACTGTGAATAATTCATTAGCTGCTCTCTACTGTGATATTTGTCTTCCTCTTTCTCTTCCACTCTCTTTTACTGTTTTGTTTTTTACCAGCCTCTCCATCCGAAGCAGTTTTACTCATAAGTGCTCTTATTCTTTAATCCACTTAGCTGCAGTCTGCTTTGACTGTGGCAGTGTACGGTCCCAGTTCTTTTAAAGCTGGCCTGTGCCACAAGGACCGCCCAATGTCTTTGATGCTGAGAGGCCTGGACAGGGAACTCGGCTCGGTGAAACACTCGCGTCACTCAAAAGTTTTGTCGGTGCAGTTGCTCTCGTCAGCAGTGATTGGCAGACGCACAGAGCCTCAAAGGTAAAAATGGAATAGAGTGGGGGGGGAAGCTCTCCTGTATTACGCAAGCCAAGACTCAACAAAGCGGACACAAATGTAAAACCCAATAGTCAAACATTGAATTACCAAGTGCATCATCTTCACTGTAAGTTTATTCCGTTTCTCTTTCAGACGCATCGTCATAAAACGTTTCTCTTTCAGTAGGACGTCGGGGAAATCTTTTCTTTCCCTTTTCCCTTCTTTCATTTCTGCAATTCAGCATAAATACATGCTCTTAGAAATGTACTTGCTCTTTCGTGAAGAACGGCGACATGAGTCCGAGTGGCAAAATGAAAGCGCCGCGGAAACGTAAGCAACGTAATCTGCCCCTCCACCGTCGGATGGACGACACACAGGCAGAACTTCTGAGTTACGAGGACGTGAGCACGTGATGTGGAATAAGTATGTTTGGGACACGCTGAACCATGAGGAAAGACTTGAGAAGTTTCTCTGACTTTGACTCTCTGTCGGAATCCACGATAACCGCAGCTGCTGTCGCCTATAAAGAGGGAAGCTAAAGGCTTTTCAAGGCTGTAGGGGAAGTTAGTATTTCCTACTTAAGAGAGAGATTGACGCTATTTCTGTAACACCACCAGCAGAAGTTGTGTTTGACAGAAAATGTGTTTTATTATATGAATGTGAAACAGGAAGACAGGCGGAAGGTCACTTTTATTGAACAATTCTCCAGTTCGGTCGGAGAATGCTGGCGCCCATGTTGTTTAGCATCTCCTCGAATGATGACCACCTTACTTATGGACATCTAGACCTTTTTAAGTACTTCCTGTCCAAGGAGTTAGTCAAAATGTTGTGCTATGTATTAGAAGTGTCAGATAATGATTCGTCTTCAGACTCGACATTTGAGCCTGAAGGAAGTAGCGAGGGATAACCAGCATCAGAAAAGGAGGATGGCAGGATCACAAGGGGACAAAAGGTGAAAAGGAGAGGAGAGAGTCTGAAACTAAGTCACTGAAACCACAAAATGCCAATGTTCTCTCTGCGGTCTCTCCAGTCGAGGAGGTCTGTCTGAAGTTACAGCAGCTGACAATGGCCGTCTGTCTCTGTCGGTGCCCACATACAAAAGCCACCGTTGTGTTTTTTTTTAAAAAGGCTGGCACCGAGGACTGAGGCTACCGGAGAGGGAAAGAACCTTGCTGCTATCCGGCCGGCCAGCTGATGGGCATCGGAGACCTACACACACAGGAACACACATGCAAAGTAACACGCACACACGCCAGCTTTGAGGGAAGTCACTAGGTATTAGTGTAAAGTTGTAGAAGTGCTAAAGTAATAATCAGAGTAACACTCTTGGCCTTAATCTAGATAAGAACTGAATAAATGTGATTGCATGGTCTGCTTGTAGATCGAATTCATTCATATTCCTGTTTCCCTGCGATGCAGCAGAGCTTGTTCCAGCAGCGCATCACAACCGTCAGGTTTCTCTGTTGTCCTGCATTGTTCTCTGTGTCATGGTGCCACTGTGGTTTACCCGCGGCCCTGTTGTCCTGCAAATCTTTAAGTCCTTTGTGCAGCAGCTATAGACCAACATCCGATGTCACAGAGGTCACTGAGGTCACTGAGGCTCACCCTAATATACATTCTGCTCCTGTGTATTCAAGTTGGGCCTGTTGCCTGATGGTGTGAACTGAATTCAGTTACCATACAAATTCCACCAAACCTGGAACCTTGTCGTAAAAAGTGATCTCAAAGTAAAGTAATCCGAGCAGAAGCCGGAGAATGTTTCGACTGACATGCTGCACATTCCACAACTTCTAAGTTTGATTGATGGAAGTGCATGTCTAGAATATCAACAATGCATTATATGTTCATCCACTGTGATCTGCAAGAACCGGGGTGACCAGGCTGCTGCTACAGTGCCACGCTATCACATAGAGCAGAACAGCACAAACAGCTGTTGATAGAGTCATCAGGGACAACACGGAGACCAGGCAATTGCCGTTCAGTAAATTTCCAGAACACCTTATATAATTTTTGCATTTTAGCAGTTTCCTTTTTAAATGGACCTCCTAAACCTGAGAGCGTTGGCACTTTTGCGCCAACCCCCGAGATTTAATCCAGAACACTTCAGACTGTTGATGCAGGAGTGATTTAAACAGTAAGGTTTTAGCAAAGCTGCATGTGCTTTGGAAGTAGTGAGCATACGACTGGATAAATGAGACTTAGATTACACTGCGTGAGTTTTGTGAGAGTTTGTAAACGGATGTTTTGATATAGCTATGCTGTTGTTAAAGTGGCCTCCATTTATTCCGGTTAAACTTGACTTTTCTCATTTTTTTGCGCAAGAAAAACTAAGTTTCCTTCAAGAATTCAAGGCGACACGGGGTGTCATCTATTCGCAAGCGGTCATTTTGTGGCTGAAGCATTCCATAAATTTGACTTCATTACCCCAAAATGAGATGAATCAGCTGAAATGTGACCTGAGTAAATTGTGACCTTCCAACCTATAGGTTCTTCTTCATGAGTCCAGCTTTGTTTTGATTCTTAAGCTTTGTTCGATGGTGTCTTCCAGGCTGAGAAGATTTCCAACTAGTGACTTCAAATTTTAAGGAGACAAAACGGACACATATTCAGTATCTTTATTTGCAGATGGGATGCGCTTTCTTGTTGTAACTCCAATTTGTGACTTAATCTGAATCAACAAGGTTACATTACTCCAAGTGAACCAGTCAGAAAACAGCAGAAAACCCTTGAAGTTTAAAGAGCTTCTCAAATTAAAGAGGTTTTTTTAAACTCTTTGGCGTTGCTGCATGTAAGAACCTGCTGTGACAAAAAAACATGATTGAAAGAGAGATGCACCAAGTTAGTACCAAAAGTTGCTTTTCTTGAAGTGCTGACAAAAGAACTCCTTTTATTGTTCAGAAGAACCGCTGAGTTCAAAGAGAGAAACAAAGACAGAAATCACAGCTGAAACTCAAAGTAGAGCCTTTTCTGTTTCCCCAGAAAAAAAGGTATTGACGCCGGTTACTTTGGGTAGCCATGAAGATAAGTGGGAACCAAATCCAATTAGTTTGATGAAAGTTAATGGAGGCTCGTCTATTGGTCCGTGAAGCGTGGAATTCTGAGACGGACTTTCTTTTTCCAGTGGGAAAGTTCACCGGAGGGGGGGGGGGTGCTGTGACCAATCGGTGGGTTGAAAGTTGATTACCCCCCCGCCAACCACCAGCCGACCCCCTTCAGTCCCACACACTTTGGGTGGCCGCTGATAGTTGCACATATATAATTTACACACAGACACATTCAGCGCTCCAGTGTACAAATGCACACGCATGCTGTTATTTGTATAAGGGTTATGTTTGCCTTTGTGTTATTATCCCTGTATGTGTGTGTGTGTGTGTGTGTGTGTGTGTGTGTGGTGGGAGGAATTGGGGGCGCGACCCCGCACCGAAAGATAGAGAGGAGAGGTGATGGTTTCGTATCCATGGCAATAGAGAGAGTCGGAGCAGGAAGCCGACAGGAAGTCAGGGTGTTCCACGCGCCATCGGGGGTGCTCTTCCGTTGTCATGACGCTGTGAACTGTTGTCATGGAAACGCCGCCGATCCAGGCTGCATGCTGATGGAAAACATGCCGCCTGGATTCCTCAATGAAAAGAGCCTCAGCCACGCTTGTTGACGAGCAAGCTCAGTGAGTTCTGAAGTCATATTTGTGAACCGTCTGCAGATGAATAAGTTATTATTAAAGCCAGATTTGGTTCTCTTTCTTCTCATGTGCTTTTTTTCTTCTTCTACTGATTAAAACAGTAGCAGACTCCAATGCAGTCATCAATGCTTTAGAGCTTTATTTTTATTTCACCACCATAAGCTGCTGTATTAGTTTGAAGTCCTGCTCAACTGAAATGCTACAGGATTACTAATCACACACACACACACACACTTTCTCATTTCTGCATTTTCTCAATTTGTGCCGAGCAGATGGAAGTGGTGCATCTCGCTGCTCTAACTAGGCACGCAGACTAATGACACACACACACACACACACAAATGAGGTGGACATGTGCAATCATACATGCTCAGTGGATAAACTAGAACTCAGAAACATGCATGCATCCGCCAACTGGCTGGCTTCCCTCTCCCTCTGTGTGTGTCCTAGATGTCACACACTGTTTACACACATGTCATGGGCTCAGTTCATCTTCTCTGATCATGTTTTTCCCCTCATTCGATCTGTGTCCGAGCTTCTTGATGAGATAATGTCCTGCCTGCCTGCTTTGATTTGTTTTTCTTTTTATACCACGAAGCAAAGATTTGAGGTCAGTCCCCCTGCAGGGTTTCTACTCCTCACCGCTCAACCAAAAATATATCTCCGCTCCACATCTTACACGAGGAGGAAACGCGCTCATTCATCTCCTCCACGCCTGACTTTAACCCAAGCGTGGGGTCATCAGTTTGTAATTGGACAGCTCAAAACAAGTAACATGCAGGTGTATTTGAGGAGGAGCCACAGTTTTACTGGCTTAACAGCATTAACGTGAAGCCCAAAGAAAAAAACGTAGTAAGACCAGAGAAAATATGAAGTATGAGCCTTCTGAAATGTTAGCTATTGAGCTTTCTGACCGTCTGTCATCTCACAAAACATGATCATGAATTGATGATCAAAAAGTCATTTTCAATCATACACACATGGCAATAATGTTGTATTCAAATCCATTTGATAATGACTATGTGATTATACCGAGTACCAATTCAGTGTTTTTTATTTTGAGTGCTGAAACAAGTTAACAGGGAATTAATTGACAACCATTTGAATCATTTATCAATCAGAAATGGTATTGTCTGTTTCCAGAGGATTTTCTGCTTTTTCCTGCTATATTTTGTTGTAAATTGACTGATTATTTAATTAATTAAAAAATCATGCAAGGTAATAATTGCAGCCCTATTCACATTGCACACATAGCATAACGTAGGCAATCATATTAGTAGAGTCATTCAAATTGAGATAGAGCTGAATAGCTCTGGATAAAGAAAACAAAGCCTGCGTCATGGCTTTCCTATTATATTTTGGAGTAGATTTAGGGAGGTGTGGTAAGTGGGTAAAAGGTTTGGACAGGATCTGCACAGCCTCATTTGAATCTCATAAAATGCTGAATTTCAAATGCAGCACTTTGGGTGTGCTTTTATTTTTATTGCTGGCATTGCTGTAGTTTAATGGGTTACAATAAACAAAGGACCAGAAATGGACCGACTGAATAATTGTCATACTGCACCAATACACCAATCCAGGCGCTAAATTCAAAATTCTGAGCAAATCCATTGCCTCCACAGGGCTCTCAATGTGGAGACGGCTGAGCTGGCGGCTAGCAGCTAACAGCGCAACAGTGCTGAAAAAGCTAGTAGTGTTTACCTGAGGGGGAACCGGAGAGTGGGCGCTACCCGTCAGCGACAACACCGTGTGTCGGGACGCCGTTATCAGCTGTAACCACCAAATGAGCAAAGTGCAGAGCGGCGACCATGAGCTAGCCCGTCCGGCACGCTCACATGCATTAAAAGCTTGCACGTCTGGCCCGGCTACGTGAACAAAGCACAGAGAAGCTCGGATTACAACACTGCTCAGGTAGACATTGCTCCACTATATCTTTACAGAACTAACAGGTTCATATCAACGCTCTAAATATCGTATAGAGAACCTTTAAGTAACAAAACTCCAGTCCATCACCCTCAAATATACCAAAGCCGTTGGCATGTGGAGACCCAGCAGCGATCATGTTTTGGTTAAAGCTGAGCAGAGTTTTAAATAACGGGACAGTTTGGTTTTATTAGAATCGGCGATGCCCCATCTGGCTGGACCTCGTCGGGTGATACCTGACACTGTCTGTGTGTGTATGTGTGTGTGTGTGTGTGTGTGTGTGTGGGGGGGGTTTCTAACCCCCCAGCTGTTCAACTGTATTACCACCTTCAACCCAGGGCCCCAAATTCTCACGGTCACCACAAAAATTAACTCCCTTGTCCCCTCCCGAACAACTGGAGTGCAGGACACGCCACACACTTTATTACACACACACACACACACACACACACACACACAGATCCCAGTGATAGGCTTGTCTAATAAAGGTTTTATATTGCAGCTTTAATTCTGTAGTGTCCCCCCTGTGGAACAATGCACAGTTTGTTTAGCACTCAGAAACAATATCCTCCATTTAATATGGAGCCTAATCTCATTAAGTCATAACCTGTGCTGCTGGACTTCTCTGTGAGGCTTCGTCCATTCAGCCGGACAGAGAGGGCGACGTCTCCCCTGCTGCAGCGTTAGTAGCAGGCCACAAATGGTCCCAACATACATGTTCATGCATGTGGACAACGTTGTGCTTCTAAAGCTGCAGCAGGCAACATTTCTATAAATCATTATATATTTTAATATTATTAGATGAAAATGGAGAGAGAGTTTCACTCTTCTTATTCCTTATCCACAAAACAGAAGTCTCCTGCACAGGTAATTACATGGAATGACATTGAATTAAATAGGTTATTTAATGTCCCAGCCATTAAATGGACATTTAATCAGATGGATGACTAATGGTGGTCTGGGCTGTCCTATCAACATTTATGTTAAAGTGTTCCCTATCCAGACAACAAGTTATAAATCCTCTCTCTCTCTCTCTACTCTGCTTTATCTTTGTGCATCCATATTGTTAACGGTCCTGTGCATAGCTTCTAATACGACCTGCAGCAAAACAGACAGAGGCTGACAGAGTAAGATAAAGCCATAGAAACAGTGAGGCAGTGAATGAGAGAGAAGTCAAGCGTACTAAATTAACCAGCTGACACTCAACACAGCTGAATGCTATATAAGTTATAGTCTGGCCCCTGAAGGTATGTGCCTGTATGTATGCATGTAGACGATTGTGTGTGTGTTTGTGACACTGAGGTCAACAGGTGTCACGTTTTACGTGACGTGGTTGTTGCGTGTTCAGCAGGGATCAGTGATGGCAGCAGTTGTCTCGGAGTCCTTTCACTTGGCGGCAAAAAAAAAAAAAGTAACAGCAGTTGGTTTAATTAGTAGTTCACTGTCGGAATGTGACTCATTATGTGTTGACAGGGGGCTTCAGTGATACAGTTTACTGTATGCTGAGAGCTGCTCAAAGGGGACCATATAGTTTGTTTCGAGGTCTCAAAAGGATGAATTCTATCGACTTTGGTGAGCCCTTAACTTTTCCTCTACCACCTTCATGTCTCTCAACAACTATTGGATGGATTGCCTTGAAATTTAGTACAGATATCAACGATCCCCAAAGGCTGAATCCCAATGATTTGGTTATCCCCCGACTTTTCCTCTAGCCACCATGAGGTTGACATTTTTAATTCAGCACCAGCATCAGGTTTTTTTTGTCTGCAACATCTGCAAAACTAATGACACTCCCATTATTCTCAGCTTAAAGTTGTGGTAGACACACCTGCTTAAATATCTGCATGTTAACATTCTGAGCATGTTAGTGTGCTGACATTAGCATTTAGCTCAAAGCACGGCTGTGCCCCAGTACTGCGTCACAGAGCCGCTAGCATAGCTGTAGACTCGCCGGCTTGGTAAGGCATCGTTGATTTGGGTCTGGTACAAGAGATGTCACGATACTAGAAATTTAGTAGTCAATATCAATCCCAGTGAAATTCTAGGATCCATAATACCCGTGATACAATAGTTAAAAATGAAAACGAAACAATAAATCACTTGTACTACAACATACACTCCTATTATTACAGTTTGCACACTATTTTTTGCAAATGTATAATTTATCTTTCATGATCCCCCACAAGTTTCATGCCAAAATCTAAATTGTACAAGATTGCATTTGAACGCATCATGATAACGTTATCATTTACATTTGCCCAATAATAATTTTTACAAATAGAGCTTGAATGCATCATAATGTAACTCAATCCAACCTCCGTACGTTAGCTCTTAGATTCATTGTTCAGGCCAAGGAGGACTGCGCTGCCCATCGGATGCTAACAGCTAACTCTCCTCCTGCTGATTTCAACATGGATTTGTTGTTAACTATGTAGTACCAACTAGTACAATCACGCTTTCAGAATTTTGCCATCGACTTGGTACCGAAGAATCAGTTTTCCTGACATCCCTATCCAGGACTTGGGGAAACTAGTCATCAATGTGAAAATCTAATGGTGGGTTACATTGTATGTGATACTTTTTGTATCAAAATCAAATGCTTTGTACATGATTCTTCTCCATACTGAACCATCCTAAAACATAGTTTGTTTAAAGCTGCTTGAAAGAATTATAAAGTGCTGTCATTTTTCTCTAGAACTCCCTCAGCCTTCAAACTAAACCCTACATAGCAGTGTACAGACACTTTCCTTCTTGTGGGTTGAACACACAGGCGTTCTGTCCCTGGAGGAACGCATCGCTTCATTTAATAGGACAGCAGTAATCACATCTACGGTTAAAAATCACTTTGTGTTGGTGTAACTGTAGTCCGCGAACACATCCCTCCTCTCAAGGATTCAGGTTAAATCAGCCCCAGGAGTCCTGTAATCCAACACTGTGCTATTCATTAGTGTTCAGCTGGGACCGGCTCACTTATCCCAACACTAATAACACAAAATCGGCCTTGCAGCGTCCCAATCCCCCCAAAAAACTGCCATCTAGGGCTGCTGCTGCATGTAGTTAAAGAAATGATAACTAGATTTCAATGCAGTTGCTAGAGTTTTTAATACATATTTCCAAGCTTGACAAACTGCAGTGGACCAGCTAGCTATATTTATTTGCCCTTAAATCTACATTTGATTGAAAGCAACACGTTCATGCCCCCTCTTTCTGGGTTGTTGAAGGCCTTCTCGGAAACACAAGAAATTGGTAACCAAAGAAGTGCAAAGGTCAAGGCCAAGTGGATACGGCAGAACGGTAAATTTCAACACTTCATCAAAATAATGACTGCTGGACTGAGCGGAACGTGATAGATTGATGTAAGAGAATCTGAGGGGACACACTAGCCTGTCTGCAGGCTGAGAACAAAAGGTTGCAGTTTCCTGACTGTTGCCTTTATGATCTTTATCCACGTTTTTTGTGCGAGCGCTGGCTTAAACATGTAATCCATGCAGTCACTGCTTCACAATAAAAGACACCGTGTATTTCACCAGTTGAATGCTTTTAATGTGGAATATCAACTGTTGGAAATGTGAGGCTGATAAGGTAGGCAATTTGAAACTAGTGCGTGAATGGCGGAGTCCGCCACCAACAAGACAAAATACTATATCTAGAAAGGTAATTTCAGAATTACATTAAATTCCTATTGTAGGAGAAATGTCGATCATAAACTGTGTTGCACATTCCATTTGTGAAAATATAACATATAACCTGAAGTAATCCCATTACTAACTCAGAAAGATCAACAATGATATTTTTGGTATCATTGACAATCTCATCTGTGTTTTTCTTTTTGTCAGTCAAGGATTTGAACCACCCTCTACATCCTTTAATGACCAACTCATCAGATCAGATCAAAAGTCCTTTGTCCTGATGTTTTTTTATTTTTATTTAATATCCACCTTGTTGACAACTGAGAGCCGTAATACATGTTTATGAGTGGGTCTCTTGTAGTCAGGGACTGCCACTTTAGTACGAGTGAAGCTTGTAGTGAGAGTATCAGGTGTCTGGCTGACACACATCCTCATTTGGCTTCATCATTCAGTCATACTCACTCATGCCAATACACAGGGGATCGTTTGAAATGGGCTGAAGCATATTTTGTTCCATATTTATAAGGACAAACCAGTCTTTTGCTCCACCGGTTTTCCCTTTACTCCGGCATCGAAGACAGGTGTGTGAATGTATGACGCCGTCGCGGAGCATTGTTAGAAAACTGCATGCCTGTTGACCTTTCCTACATGAATAAAACATCCATACAAATGTCTTGACGCCGCTGCAGTCACCTAAGCCTTTAATGTCAGGTCTCTGCAGCCTCCCGGGGAAATCTGATAAAGCAGAAAGAGTGCAGATGGGTGGAATAATGCAGTGATTCAGCTGTGAACTTCATGCATGGCCAGTCCCCGCAGCGGCGGAGTCCCATCCCCATCCGCTGGGCTCTCTGCTCCTGGCTCTCGGCCTGTCTCGTCCCCTCGTTCCACCGCTTTCCTCCAGTGACTCATAGCTGCCGTTTAGCTCTGACCTCTAGTCCACCGCTGCTTTAGAGACGTGGAACTTGCCAGGAGGACTTTGGACTCTTTGGACTCCCTGGCAGCCACTGTATACTTCTAATAACTAACAGGGAACAAATTGATAAAAGTTCCCACAGTTGCATGATTAATACCAGGTCCAGTTGATCTTCTTTAGAGCTTTTTACCAGCGTTATGAGAAGCTAAAGATAATCTAAGAGTTAGAGCTTTCTCCTTGCATGGTACTCAGTTTGACTACTTTCCTATTAACGTTCTCTGTGCCTCTTCACTGACTCAACCTGCTCCGACACAGTGGTTGGCTTGGAGGTGTAATCCATCCCTTTAGAAAAAAGGAACTTGGCTAGCTCGCTCCTGTGAGTGCGGCTTGACTTAGTGTTTCAAAGACACTTTTACTTAACAGTCACATCAGGATGCATCGACCGACTCACCTCAATAAAGGGCGACTGTTGTCTAAGTCGGTCCATCTATATTTGTGTAGATGTTTCTAATGCATCTTAATGCATTTCCACTCTTTGATTATGCAGTGCTAATGCATAAAAGTACAATCAAAATCCATTTCAATCAGAGTTTCCCTATTTTAGACCAAAGAAATCTCCCAAATAAATTTTCCTTTTTCAAATGGAAATTCTGTTCTCGAAAGCTCTCTAAAATCACATTGAAACAACAGGTGATCCTTTGGTTTCTGTGTGTGTGTGTGTGTGTGTGTGTGTGTGTGTTGCGGTGGTTTGCCAAGGGCAAATTAGATTAAAATCCGTCACAGTGTGATGTTAATGAAGCCATTATTGACGCAACAACACCACAGTCAACTCCATTCTTCACTCTTTCCCCTTTCGCTGCACTTTCATTCATCTCTGTCATCAGTCTTCCCTCCTTTGTGCGAACGTGAATCATCAACTACACTGAATTTATAGATGGCAGTGTGAGTGAATGCTGGGAAACCAGGCTTTAAATAAGCTCCTAAATGTATTGTTGTGTTCTTCTATATCATTTTGTAGTCAAGTCCTTGTTTTCATACATTTTATTTTTGTGAAATGTTTCTTCTTTCTTTTTACTCTCTCTTCCCTCCTGTCTTCTTTCTTCAGTCCTTGTTGCCTTTCACCATCCATTAATATCACACAGACATAAAAGAGGATAGCGAGCTGAAGTGTCAGTCATAATTGTCCCTTTATGATATATTAGTCTAGTATTTGTCCTTCCGGTCAGTACAGAGGGGCACAATAGGACTCATGTGCCCTAGACTCAATTTCTCATTTCCGTTACTTACACATTACAATTTCTTACTTCCAAAATGTGTTTTCTGTTCAGGAAGCACTCTTAACTTCCCAAGGTGAACAATGACCCTCCATATCTATTAATCACCAAGACATGGGCCTCTGCTCAGACCTTTAAAGACCCATAGGTAGTCAGTTTTTAGCTCTCCATGCACATATATTTCACTTTTAGCGTCAGTCTCTTTAGGGAAAGAAGCAAAAGTGAGTTAAACAAGTGTGAAGCGCAGCCACTAAATCCCCCCCCCCCCCCCCCCCCCCTCCGGGTGGGTGCATCTGTGCATCTGTGTTGAATATTCGATGCAGAACATTTTACAGATGATACGTTTTCAACATGGATGCGCTACATTTCATGTCTTCAAGAGTTCAACAACACATAGTTTAGTGAAAATGAGGGATTTTTGAACATTTTAATCCCAGCTGTTGTAAACAATAGGATTACACTGTGTTCGTCCGTGCCGCATGGAAAGACCTAATGCAGTAGATATGGTGGTAATTGTCCATGACCTAAATCTGAGTCATCACGGGGCTTTCATCTCCTCACAGGATAGGCGTTTGTTATTTTTCTGTGCGCAGCGAAAGATCAATAGAGGGTAGCTCAGGAACAAGCTTTGTCAGATTACATATGTTGTGCCTGTCTGTACCACTTCTGACCCCGCTGATCGCATGAAATAGGCCATCTGGTTTGCACTTTAAGTGCTTTACAGTATTACTATTAATACCCATCGCATGCGTATAGGCTTCATATCTGGCTGCAAAAAGCCTCATTTTCATATTCCACGCATGACGCACAATGTTTGGAGTATGTGTGAACTTAATGGGAATTCAATCTGGGCAGGCTTGTTAATGTTGGGATACTTTTGGGTGGACAGCTATCCCACCAGCAGGCAACACTTGATGGTGTTGCTGACAGAGATACACCATGTGAGTGTTTTATTGTACAAACGAAAGAGAGACTTAAGTAGAAATAGCATGAGGGAGAGAGAGAGAGTTGTGCATCGATGAGGGCAAAGACTGAGATTTCATAAACTGGCTGACCCCCCAAAAAACCAGAGAATACAGGCAATAAGACGTGAGGCCTCGGCAGGAGGAATGGTAGAACTGATCCGAACACTCAGTGTGTCTTAAAGTTAACGTGTGCCGCAAGCATTTTATCCAAACGTGAGTTTTAGGCTAACGATATTTCTGTAAGTTATGCTAAAACATTTTGACTGTATGCAGCTTGTGCTATAGTGGAATGTGGATAAATCAGTGCCTTCGCAGAACATTAGCTTGCTTACAGCTAACTTCATCGTTCATCATCGTTTTAGTCATCAGCTGCTCCCCCTGGTGGACCTATGGTGCTAAAATCATCCTTTGACATGCTGGAATCTGATGTTCTTAGCTAGCTACAGACATTTTGTTAGCGTTTCACCCCTTTTGTTGCTTATTGTGTGGCCGACTTCATACATCATTGTATCCTCTACTCTCCCTGTGTGAAAATAACTACTATGAAAAACATAGGTTTCTGTGAGTGTGCGTGTTGAGAAAAATGATGTTAATGGTGTAGGTTTCCTGCTGCACTCGATATTTGTACCCTGTGTGTGCGTGTTTCTTCTTGGGGCACCAAAGGTTAGTGTTCAGTTTCTGCTACCAGGCGGAAACCTGTGTGTGTGCTGCACACAAATCATTGTCCACCATTGAATAAAAGCTCTGTGGCTGTAGAGGGAATCAAGTTGCTACATGTGCAGCAGCAGCTGAAAGAATGCCCTGAACTGTCAATGACTCAGAATCAGGCGGCAACGCCGAAGTGTCTTAAAACTTCTTTTCTCATTTTTTCTACTCTCCAGCAGGGGGCGACTCCTCCGGTTGCAAAAAGAAGTCCGATTGTATTGAAGTCTATGAGAAAATGACCCTACTTCTCTCTTGATTCATTCCCTCAGTAACACAACGCAACACAATTTCAACAGAATGACATCATACATAACGGTGTCACTTTTGAGTCGGTCTATTTCCAGGCAGGCTAGGTAGTCGTAGTGAAATGTATCCACTGAATGACAGGAAAAGCCTGCCGCTCATCACATGGCAGCTGGTCATGGTGTCACCTGTCGGTCTGCGCATTTGTGTGTGTTTTTTTGAAATGCAAAACGACACTAAGAACCTTTCTTTCACTCTCTCGTCTGTAGTTGCAGCAGCAGAGCCGCTGGTCCGAGGCCTGAGGAAACTCCCCGAAGACATCGACTGGTCGTACACAGGTGTGTAGCAGCCGTTTGCTGCTTTTCTGATTTCCATTTGCAATTTTAGAAGATATTCAACTGACGTGTGGGTGGTGACATGGGTAGTGTGCCACCTGGATAACAAGGATTTGACAGGAAGTGGATTGTTTTGGGTGCGCATGAGCATTTGTTAAAAGGTGGTAACAGGCAAATTATTTATACTAAAGTTATAATACAATTTACAGCTTGTATCTGTAAGCACTAGTGTAAGTGGTGTTAGCATCTTAATATTTAAGTCATCTGTTACCGGGGCATCTTACATGTACTGTACTTAGTGACCAACGGTGTAAATCAGCCAATCAGTTATGTCATTATTAAAATGACATAACATTTCCTCCATACGTATCTATATATCATACATCAATAATGAAACTAATATAGGAATAATGAAACATAAGCATAAGAGCAACACGGTGCGGTACACTTGCAAACACACAGGAACTAATTGAAAACTCCATCAACTCAATCAACCATCAATTTCCAGTTTCAATTGGAAAGTCCCAAAGATCAAGTTTCCCTCTGCTTACTTTTCAAAATATACAGACATTTCCTTAAAGAGACAACAGGGGACAGTTCCATCATACTGGTAAATATCACACGATTCAAAGGAATTATCTGTTAACGTCTCCCGTGAGAGCCTTGATCTGCCCGGACCATATGGTTAGATGGCATCAGCTAACTCAGCGCGAAGCCCCCGCCGTGCTAAGCTGTGGTCCAACAGAAACAAAGAGTGGCCACAGACGGACCACAATGATCCCAGAGGGGGAGATTAGCTATTAATGGTCGGTGGGGGAATTAGGAAGAACGATCAGGCTCAACAGGTCATCAGTGGGCTGAATGCAGAGCTATTGAACTTATTAACCTGCCCCCCAAATGGATTGCTGGTGATAATCGACACAGGTCGTTTGAAGCTCATAATACTGTATGATACGGGCAATGTCTAAGTCGCAGAGCCAGCATTCGCTCAAGGATTTAAAAACCATGACAAAACCTGATTCAGGACAATGACTGCAGTGCTTGCAACATTTTCGACATGGATGTTTGGTTTATGTGCGGTGAAATTATGAGGCTTTAATGGTAGATGAATCGTCATCATACAGATCACTTGTATTTATGTAAGTGAAAACTACGAGTCAAAATAAATACCATAGCACACACTTTGTCAGCTGTTTGTTGCCATAGAATGTATATAAGAAGCGGACGTAGTCACCGTGACATCACCCATGACCGTCATTTTGAAGCCTCGAGTTCGGCATTTTGGCCTTCGCCATCGTGATTGGTGGCCCTCACCATCAAGCGCCCAGGAAGATTGTCGACTTTTGAAACAAATTTTACACAGTGGCCCCAAAAATACTTTTTATTCCATCGACTTACATTGGGAAATAGACGTCTGTAACTCAGCGGACCATTTATTTTTGAGGTAAATCAACTTCCCGGTACAAACACATGATTAGCCCTCATGAAAACAATTAGGTCCTAAGATCTGTGAAATGCATTAATAGCCAAATCCAGAGTTATTTTCCTTCTTCTGTTCATGAGAATTTGCCTGAAAACAAGACGAGACCGCATCTATAGTCACCATCTAGTGTTCTTTGCAACCAGAAGTGACACAACAGAGTGGAGCTAAGTACGACAGAATGCTGAATAAGACATTTTCAGCCGGGCGAAATTTTACAATTAAATTTCATGAACTGAAAACACACTATGAAAGGGTTAAAGTTGTCAGACGAAAACACGGACAACACCCAGACCGGACAACGGCGTAGTAAGGACCTGCCAATCACATTAAGCCCGCTCTACAGCATACCCTGATATATGGTCTGTTTGACTGTAAATGGACCATAATGTACTAAATGAACATCATGTTGTATTGAAGAAGACTTGAAACTAGAGATTGAGACCATAAACTCATGTTTACAATGTTTACTGAGGTAATAAATCAAGAGAGAAGTAGAGTCATTTTCTCATAGACTTCTATACAAGGACATTAGAAAGAATGCAAGTTTAAAGCACTTGTGCATTGGCTTCACTTTTCAGACCCAGAGGTTGCTGCCTGTTCAAACACTTCAACGCTCTTTGTTGATAAAATGGATAATGAAACCCCAAACAGAATCAAATCATTGCAACATAACCGATTTGTTGAACTACAACGAAAGCATCTGCATTAACTTATGAATTGCGTTTAATATGAAACCTGGCCCTGAGCCATGTTTTAGGCACACACCAGTACAGCCATAAGGTTTTATTTGTCCAGCTTGTTTCTACTCGTATTTGTCAAACGAGCATGAAATCAATAGATGCACATGTATTTTCATCTTGCAGATTGTTCCCTCTGTCAAATCTTGACAATCAATTCCCAGGCAGGAACGTACACCCGGCCTGACAAAGTGTAATAGGTTTTTCTTTGTGTGATACACTGAAATGATCAGTGTGGTGAAAAAGCCTGTTGGCAATGGAAAAGAAGCGGAGACGCCCCCCTTTCTTTCCCCTCCTTGCTTCCCTTACTTCCATTTGTATTCCTACTTTTTGTCTCTTGACCCGTCTTTCTTCCTCTGATTCTTTCTTTCCTGCTCTACACTTATCGTTTCCCTCTCCGTTGGGTTTTGAAGTTCATCATCACAACTGAAGGCGACTCGGTGGCAGTTCATTTGGATCCACTGTAACCGGAGCCGTGTGTGTGCACACGTGTGCGTGCACAACCTTGTTTTTCTGACCGGCTCTGTTTCTTGCCTTGTGCTGTGCACTGAGTTGTGAGTAAAATCATTAACATGTGAAAGGAACACACTTCATTGTGAGGCACTGTGCACAGCTTTTTAGTTGGGTCAGAAGTAGGAGGAGGAGGAGGAGGAGGAGGAGGGGGGCAAATGGAAATAAAAGAAAAAGGTGGGCAGGAGAGTGAGAGAGTGAGTGAAGGAGGGTTGAAGAGAAAGAAGAACTCAGCTGAAAGGAAGAGAGAGGCAGAGGAGGGACATTTTTCATTTTTCATCAATCAAACCATGGTTGTTTGGTTTGATTCTTATCCAAAAAGTCTACATACATAGGTTTTTTGCTTAGTGAGGACTTACCAGTCCAGCCTTTTGTTTTTTACCACAACAAGCCAGTCTGTTCTGTGTTCTGTCATCCACGCACGGTTAATTAAGAAATATTAGTTTTTCAAATTAGAGAATAGATTTGTACGAGGATTCAGTAACAAACACAAGATATAAAGTCAACTTGTGTGAAGCTATTAAAGAAAAGTGATTCAAGTTCAAAACGATGATCTTTAGCAATCGAGTTACTTGAGGTTCCAGAGGAATCATTTCAACCCTAATCCAAGTCCGACATTTACGCTCTTTTTGGTTCTGTTTTGGTTCTCCACCAGCTCCTGAGGGAAATGCTAAATGCTCCACTATGTTCACCAGCTAGTTGCTAACTTCTATCTGTTTAGCGCTGGGCAGGTATAGCGTACTGTTGGTTCATCTTTTTGTTGCTGAAAACAGCTGCCTGATGTAATACAAGTTGAACGTGAACCACATCGGTAAAGTTGCTCTCTGTAAAACCAAAGCAAGGGGCTGAAAGACACTAAAGTGCTCTGTATAGCTTAGAGGAACTGCACAGTTCTGTGGAAATCTTTCATGGGTCCGTCACTGCAAGAGACCCTTTTCCTTTCATCCTTTGTTAATAAAAATATATATATTAAAGCAGCTTTAAAAAAGACTATATTTATTTGATTAAGTTTGGATTTGATGCAGATTTAAATGATATAAATCTCATCAGTCTGTGGCAGCTTGGTTTCTTCATTTTTTTTAAGCCCTTGATAGCTTTAAAATATATTTATACGTATTAACGTTAAACATGCAGCTACACTGTGTATGTTTGTGCACAACAGCATCCTCCTCCATGTTGTTCTCGCCATTCCTCTATGCTTTGTCTCCAAGGGGTCCCTGAGATCCTCCTGCCTGGAGGACACCCCCCAGGGCCCCATCTGTTATGTGTGCGTTTGTGTGCAAGTGGGTGTTTGGGTGAAATTGTGCGCTCTGATAAACCAGAGTTTCTACTTCCAGGGAAATGCAATGGGATGCAATACATTTTTCAAAAGTTACTGTAAAAAAACAAGACCATGAGTTCCAATAGAAATATTATAGTGACGATACTATACTTGTTTTTGAAACATTATATTTCTTTGTAAACTATATCAGAACAGCTGAAATATCATGTTATACTGTGCATAGAAGATGGACCTTAATTGTTTCCTATTGTTAGAGCAGCAATGACAAACGGAATATGAAAGAATCATGATGCTGGATTCATTAATAATTCATTAAGCTTGACCTTTTTTCCTCCATCTCTGTATCGGTGTCTCTGCCCAGCATGACTCCTACAAAATGGCATTCCCCTCCAGCTAAACTGCATTCTCAGTTATGTTTAGAGGGAAACATATTCTCTCCTGGATTACGGTCGCAGTTTTAAACACGTGATAACGCTGCAAATTGAAACATAGCAAAAATAAACTACTTGGTTAGGTTAAGAAAAACATCACGATTTGGCTCAAAATAAGAACGGTTGTTACGTTGTTTAAGTTCAGGATGTAAATGAAAATAAGTTAACGTATACTTTCAATTAGACTCGAGACACAAACAGCGGCCCCCCATGGTTGAAATTTACACAGACTATGATTGGAAACGCATTTGTGATCCGTCAAAAACAAACGAGGAAAAACGTTTCCATCTCAACTTAATTGACAATGCAGTTTTGTTGGTTGTAAATGTAATTTTTAGGAGACCAAGCTGCTCTGCCTTCCTCTCCCTCTCTGTGTGTGTCTCCTCTCTTCCTGATCCAACTAAGTCTTACCCAGGGGCGATGCAGGCTTCAATACTCCCCTGTTGCTTTATCTGGGGAACACACACGCACACACACACACACACACACACACACACATAGATTTCTAAAATGAAGACTTCCTGTCCACATAAGTTCATAGCATTCTGTTCTAAAACCATTTCTGCATGTACTAAGTGATCTGATTGATGAGACAAGTGCACCGTGTTCACATTAAGAATCCGATCACACTCTCGGTTAAATAGTGCAGCCCAGAAAAAAACATCATGTATATCTGGCCGTCATTAGTGCAGCAGAATCAGTGGGGTTGGACTAATAAAGGACAGCATGAGCAGCTGCGTGACGGCTCCATCTCTCCAAACCCCAGAAGAATTCTTTATGTAAAATTTACACGTATCATGGCGATGCTAATTTTGGATCAGTGTGCGGGTGCGAACGCTCATCTTACATTCATTCATTCGCTGGTATGTAAATATGTGACTGTCACCAATGTAAAAAAATATAAAAATAAAGAAAGTTGTGTTGTCCAGAGCAACATTAGCACTGCATGAAAAAACTAAAACGCAGCAATCTCATTTATTTCAGCAAAATAAATCGGTGGAGCCAGGCTCAGCACACTGCGTTGCCCATCATATAAAGAGCAGATTCCTGGTAGATGACTTTGTCACGTGAACATCTTGTCGTTGAGATACAGGATTATTATTAGTTATAACTTCCACAGCCTCATCGTATTGCACTCCGCTGTGCAGTGTTCTTTCTGTGTCCGTTAAGCCTTCAAACCCGTGGATTGATTACTCAAAGTGGCCTTTCTGGATCATGTTTTATCTTCTCCGTGGTACCTAAAGCAACAGCCCCCTCCCCACACAGACCCATTATTTATTTATATTGACGCAATGCTGTTTTTTTTATACATATAAAGGCCAGCTTAAGTCTTTCTGTCAACTATGTGATGAAAGGACTACCAACCAATGTATGCATACTGTATGAAAAGTAGCCTAATTACAGATGATTAGCATAATCCTGACAGTGAGAAAATATGGTAGAGATGTAACTAAACCTGGAGACCTTTAAAGCTGCTCCAATCAGTGTTTTTATATACAACCCTTTTCCTGTCAAACATTATGACACATTAGTTAATGCAGACTTGTGAGTTTTGTTGGCTTGTTTTTAAAATAATGGCTGAGAAAAAAAATATGTACAGTATCTTACTCTCCAGGACTGCAAGTGTATTTTGGGAAAGTTAACATTAACTAATGCCATCCCTCTAATAGTTTAGCCTTCGCCGATATTGTAGCTTGCTAGAGCATCGAATACCAGTTCATCAACCCAACTGTATCCGTTATTGATTCTGTTCTATTTTGCCTCCAGCTAACACCGTGACATAATCATGACATCGTCTGTGAAAGGGTCTACATTAATAATGGATCATATGATTCATGTAAAAGGTGTGGCTCTCATTGTTTTGGTTCACTCTCTCCACTGATGATCTTTGGTTCCACCAATAGCAGGCAAATGTTTTCAGTTAATACACTCTGTATGCTACCTACCCATCAACTAGCTGACATATTTAGTGACAAGCTGGTGAACATTGTAGTCAACATAATCATTTGAAAACAAGATACCAGCCAGTCTTCATCCTGTAGTGTGGTGTACAGTACCAAGCAGTTTGTTTGAGTGGATCTTTGTCTCTGGTAATTGGTTGGAAGCCCGAAATCTACATTTATTTAGATCCTTGTAAGTACGCATCACCATGTCTTTATTGTTTTTATTATCATCATTTTCTTAAGTAGGTCTTAGCATCCCCTGAGGGTCTTAAAGCTGCTGTAGAGGCTTTTCCGCTATAACGAGAAGCACTGATTCCAGTTGTCGGTCTCTAAACCAACTGGCTGTTCGTCCTCTCTCATCTCATGTTGTCCGTTGTCTCTTTTTCCGTGTACATGCATGTGTTCACCACCTACTGTGATCTCAAGTTCTGTCTTAGTCACCAAATACTTGAGGCTGGCTTCTCTTCTGCTCCAGTTGTTGCTCAGTCTGTGTGGCTGCTCGCTGAGCCTTGTGGGAGACATGAGGTAACGATGCCGAGGTGCGTACGTGGCAATTCCTTTATTCACAAACAAGCACTGTCTGTCCCCTGTTCTCGTTCCTTGTTTCCATGTGTGGCTGGGTTAATGAGTTCAGTGGCAATGATTTTGGTAACAAAACTTGTACATGTACGCATATGCAGGAGTAATCTCATTGGCTAAGGCAAACCTCAGTGGTCGGAGCCAAACGACACATTTGTTGTTTGAAGTTGCTGTGAGCAATTTTAAACTGGTTATGAAACAGTCTCAGTGTAATACTGATGCCTCTATATATGTTACAAGAGTATATGATGACAAAAGTTAAACAGACCATCAGTAAGAAAATCGACTATTTCTAAATATTATGTTATTCTTAATGCTCGTCACTGGTGCCACCGGGTCGGACTCCGTACGAAATCATGGCTCACCAGAAACTCTCTCAGCTCAGACTCCAGCAGGGCCTCCAGCGGAGGCCCCTCCCACCGGTGCTGACACCACCCTCCTGAAGGCCTATAGGCTGTATCGCTGGGCCCGATGGAGGGAATAGAGGCTTCCAGAACCAGAACTGCTCAGGGCAGACTGTCGGAACCTGCTGCAGTAAAATAAAAGTTTACTAAAGGGACTCTAGCACTCGGAAACTTTACCACTTTTTTCTTTTTCGAACCGCCAAAATCCACACAAAATGTAAATCTTCTTGGTAGCTTTAATTTAGTTTTGTCATAATTTCAGTTTTATATTCTAGCTAACCTTCACTGTGAATGTTTAGATAAACAGTAAATCAGTTCAGAGAGCCAGTCTGCCATTGTTTAATATTTAATATTTGTTTCATGCAGAGAGTCTCGTCCCGGTCGGCTCTCGCTCCAGAGACCTTTTTCATATTCACACGTCTAGACGGAGCCGTCAGAGATCACATAAACGGCATAAGGGTGCTGTGATTCATACCCCAAGTTTTTTCTTTTTTCTCGTGCTTTTTGAATAATCTGACAGGTCTGATTGCCAGATATGCTGGCTGCAGATGTATGTGGCAGTTCATCATTAACATAGTAGATCTCGCTGGATGAATGATGTGTGTGTGTGTGTGTGTGTGTGTGTGTAGTCCTCTCTCTGCCATCCATAATGGATTAATTTAGTAGCTTAGATCTTGTCAGCCTTAGGCTCACTCCTTTATGTCAGTCAGTCAGTCAGTGTGTGTGTGCGTGTGTGTGTGTGTGTGCGCCCATGAATGCATTCATAGGCATTGATTCTGCAGAATAAAAATGACTGAAGTCTCTTCTCACACAAAAGAACAATTCTTATTTCTCTGCTCAGGCTTCAGCTGCGTTGTAATCAAAGAGTTTTACTGCAAACTCAGATACTGATTGAAACGCATAACACCAGCTCATAGTAAATCCACCATTGAGTACTAAGGATTCAGTAAATAAGGAGATTTGTTGTATCAATATATATATATATAGACACACTATTAAAAAAATAAACCTTACAGAAAATGTGTTGCACAAACAGATATGCTGTATGTTGCATTATTTGTCAACTGAATTGTGGTCGTGTTCATCTCATGCCAGTGTGATGTTGGTGTTTTGTTTTTTTTTTTACAAAAAATGATCTCATCAGACTTGTGACCTTGTTATATAGCAAAGATAGCGATAAAGTACACTACTGGCGTTGGACGTGTTTGTCACGTGACCCGGCGTTGCAGGTCCTAACTTGTCCCTCGACAATCTCCCAAATCCGAGCTGGTCACTCTCAAAAGACCTTCTTTGTGACTGATCACATTTGCAATGGCTGCATTCCATTTAGCTGTACCAGTGTGCATAGCCTTGAACTAAGATCGTTAATAACACCTGTGCCTCTCCTGCTGCGACGTGTCACTATGTCCGCAGTGAAAAGGGTCTATTATGGAGGCTGCTCTAGGCTTCCTTATTTGTGTTCACAGTAATAAACTCATTGGTGGTGTAATGATCTGTGGATTCATCGATTTGTGATTGGTTGAGCAGGATTTGGCTTGCCCTTCTAAACTGAACATCTTTGAGGTTTTAATATGTATTATTATGAGATTGCTTTTCTGTTAACTTCTATAATCTATATGCAAAATAATTGATTAGTTAATACAAAAAAAACAATAGATCAGTGGATACATTCACAAAATAGTACATGTAGAACCTTTTAGGAAATGGAAGGAGGTCAAACCATTCAACTGCTTGTGGTTGATCCTTCCAGCCAGACAATAACGCCGGCTCAAAAGCACCACTGTGTGTTCAACTTAACCAGCAGCCCCCCCTTTTCTTTTTTTTTCTTTTAATATTTGATACATATTCTGCTATTTTTGCCAGCAGTGATGCAAACAGGAGCAGACGGTCCTCAAAAAAAGTCAAGCCCTACATTAGTCCTCAGCACTTTCAGATTCCCCTTTAACATCTGCGGTTTTCCAAGGCTACATGCCACTTTTGGCCAACCCTCCTCGAATCCAGAATGTGATGGTAATGGACAAAGTTGTTGTGGTTTTCTCCCGAACACACTTTCGCGAGAAAACATACCTTTTTCGAAGCCCGGATGGCACATTCGGTCGCCCATCAGACTTTTAATCTGAGGGTCCAGGGTTCAAGTCCCTTTTCAGGCGTCAAGTTTAATATTGGTGTGACTGTTCAGTTCACTATCGTTGTCGGAGGTCCACAGTGTGCTTGTTGCCATGGATGATTGGTGCATTTGGCGACCGCATGTACTGGAAGCGTGTATGTTACTGCCAGCAGTTATAAATCGAAGTCTACCTGTGGCCATCAGTGAGTTATGAATTTGGTTGTTCCTCAGCACGTTCAGATTTCCCTTTAACCTGTGGTTTTCTACGGCTACATGCAACTTTGCGTCAACCCTCCCCCAGTCCAGAATCTGAGGAAAGGGACAAAGTTCTTGTGGTTTTCTCCCGAACACACTTTCGCGAGAAAACATACGTTTTTCGAAGCCTGGATGGCTCAGTTGGTAGAGCTTCAGACTTTTAATCTGAGGGTCCAGGGTTCAAGTCCCTGTTCAGGCATCAAGTTTAATGTTGGTGTGACTGTTCAGTTCACTGTGGTTGTCTGAGGTCCACAGTGTTCTTGTTTCCATGGATGATTGGTGCATTTGGCCGACCGCATGTACTGGAGACATGTATGTTACTGCCGGCAGTTATAAATCGAAGTCTCCCTGTGGCCATCAGTGAGTTATGAATTTGGTTAGTCCTCAGCACGTTCAGATTTCCCTTTAACCTGTGGTTTTCTACGGCTACATGCAACTTTGCGTCAACCCTCCCCCAGTCCAGAATCTGAGGAAAGGGACAAAGTTCTTGTGGTTTTCTCTCGAACACACTTTCGTAAGAAAAAATACTGGTTTTGAATCCTGGATGGCTCAGTCGGCAGAGCATCAGACTCTTAATCTGAGGGTCCAGGGTTCAAGTCCCTGTTCAGGTGTCAAGTTTAATGTTGGTGTGACTGTTCAGTTCACTATCG